>NW_006800345.1:396059-405545 GCF_000485575.1 Poecilia formosa
TATATATATATATATATGTGTTATTTAATGTGTTATTAATGTTGTTTGGGTTCACAGACAGAAGAGCTGGGATGTGCATGAATACACCACAGCTTTATATGAGGAGCTCAAGTCCTGGGTTCTTGTTTACTGGAGAATCTGGGGAACCATCAACTACCTCACCTGCTCCCGCTGTCAGCAGGTCAGAGTGTCCTGACTCGACCCCAGAGTCGTGATAAAACGATAATTAGTGGGAATGATTATTATGTTTGGAATTTAGGTTGAAAGGAGTTGGAACCCTCCTTCCAACCTTAACTCCAACTATCATTTTTCTATCTTTTTCTGCAATTTTCACTAAAAACGTTGAGCTTGCAGAATTCACGCTGCATTTTTGCAGGAAATGCTTATTTTTCTAATAGTTTTCTGTGATGAGATATACTCTAAAACCCGTCTGTGTGTTTTGTGCAGGTGTTCGTTTGTGCAGAGCTGACCCAATGCAAATACCACCCAGACAGCGTGTTGTACCCTGGCATGGGCGCAGAGAAAGGTTGGCATGGGGCAGGAATATACCCCTGCTGCAACCAGAGGGTTCTCCGCTTTGACCCCACTGGGATACCAAAGGTTTCCAATTTAAGATATTTTCACTAAAAACCAGACCGAAAATACTTGGTAATATTTTGTGTTTTTGCAGTGTGTATATGGAGGGCGAAACATCTGTTCCTCCATTTCTCAACATATGGGAATCAATTTATAATTTAGCAACAAAAATGACAAACAGTTTTTTGTCGAAACTTTCTAAGAAAGAGAAATCAGGCTGACTGGATAAGGTTTGTGTGTAACAGACTAAAAAACTCATGTGTGTAAAGGTGGGCCCTGCAAAGCATAAATGTTAGAAACGGGCCTCACATGTGACTGCAAAACTGAAATGTAAAATAAAGTTTCAAATTGTGTTTATTGAAGGTGATCTTTAGTATCAAGATTTTTGGGGGGCACTTGCCTGATTTTTTCCATAGATCTAGGATGTCTAGAAAGGGTGGGCCCCTCAACTCACTAAGCTACTTTCAGGCCCCCTGAAGGATATTAACAAGGATGTGTGTGTGTGTGTGTCTGTTCAGGGTTGTAAGACGCGGGATCACATCGTGAACGTACAGGATGAGGAGAAATACGACGAGGTGACGGCAGCTCAGACCAGAGTCCTTAATGACCTACTGCTGCACAGAGACGCTGTGTGTTTGTCCAACGCATCGCCGGCAGAGAGGTCAGTGTAAAGGTCATCGCCATGACGATTTCTGCCTGATTTCTGATAAAAGTTAAACATCCTGCTTGTGCTCGTCAGCTCTGAGGAGAGTCCGCCCGGAGCAGAGAAAGTCCCAGACTGCAACGCTCTCCTAGAGCCGACACTCCTCGGACCTCTGAGAGGAGACGGCAGCTCTGTTTGTCTCTTTAAAATCAATTTTAATTAGTTTTTCTACAGATTCTTGTTTAATTTCGTTTGTGTTTCTCACTCAGTTTTCCCTTTTCAAGAACTGGACTCTTCAGCTGGTAGGAGGCCTCGTCGTTTTCAGTGATTCTGGCGATGGTTGTTGTGTCAGAAACTAAAACTCTGCTCTTCCAGAGGCAGCAGTCTCTCCTGTCAGAGGACGAGGAGTACACCACGGGGTCAGAGGTCACCGAAGACGAGGTCGGGGACGAAGAAGAGCTGTCGAAGAAACAAGGTGAGAGTCTGGCAGAAAAGTCAGATTGTGATGCTTAATCTGGTAGCAAAATAATTTTTGTTCCACCCACAAACTGCTGCTTTGGAAAAGCTTTGTTAAAAATAACAAGTAAGCTCATTTATGTCATTTCACTAAAACTTTCTGCTCTGGTCAGAATCACCAGATGTGTAAAAAATACAAATATATTTTCGTACTTTTGCTAGAAAATTTCTGAGATTAATCTGAAATTTTTTTAGACTTTTCTAGCAAATATTTGACTTTTTGAACCTAGAAGTTTTCGAGTTTTTTCTAGAAAATTTCTGAGGTTAGTTTGAAAATTTCAGAGATTTGTTTTAACATATTTTCGCTTTTCAATCTTAAATTTGAAATGAATCTCAAAACTACATAATTTTTTCTAGCAGATTTTTAACTTTTCAAACTCTGAAATTTCAAAGCTTTTTCAAGAAAATTTCTGAAATTAATCTCAAGATTTCAGATTTTTTTTCTACCAAATTTTCAGTATATCAAACTCAGAAATTTCCACGTTTTTTTCTAGAAAATTTCTGAGATTAATTAATCTAAAAAAATTTTTTTTAAATGTACTCCTCCCTTTTTCTTTCTTTAGCCCTAATTTAGCACTGAAACTGGAAGATATTTTAAATGTCCAAAATAAAACACAACCAAAAACAGCTAAATAAAACTGAAATATAAATATATAAATTATGATGTCTCTGTAAACAAAATAAACAAAATCGCCTTTCAAAAAATATCGATCATCAGAATAGAAAGTGTCATTTAATCCATCATACAACTCTAACTTTGATGAAAGGTGTTTTTTACTTCTTCTAAATCTTGTTTTATTATTCAGTTCCTGTTTTCAGCCGGCAGGTGGCGCCTGATGCCACCTTCTGTTTATTCCTCTCTTTTCTGGTTTTTCTGTTTCCAGCTGCTAAGAAGGCGAAGAAGCCCCACAGACCTCTGAAGAAACAGCTTTCCTCTCCGAACTTCCAACGCAAAGACAAATCTGAGAAGGTAAGTCGCTGATTTCATGGATTTATCTCTACTTCTCCTTTATGGATCATTTCCAACTAACTGTTCATCATGGTGCTTGAAATCCCTGAATTTGAACCAGTTGTTTCCAAGGTTTTGTAATAAACTGCAATCTAACGTTTAATTTAAAGCTGAAATCTAGTAAATATTGTTTACAGTTGGAACCACATATTTTCATACATCTAATAAAAAAAATGTTTGAAGTTAAGTCAGACTAAACTTTTATTGTTTTGGATCAGTTAGAATTACCAAAATTATTTGTATTTTCTAAAAGCCGGTTAACTTTGTGAGAACATTTTTTGGAGTTTTTTAATTTTCTTTGTATATTTTGTTTTTAACATTTAATTTGAGCAGGAAGGTCATTTACTTAACACAATGTGTTTGGATTATTTTAATGTAATAAATATTTATTATTCTTAATTTCTCAATTACTTTTTGTCAATTTTATATTTTACACTTTAAACAACGTTATTGATTTTTTTTTGTTAAATTAATGTTTTCTCAGAAGTGAGAGATTTAAAATCATAACATTTTTTTATATTTTAGTGAATCTGTAGAATGTAAAATATTATCCCAAAACAATATTAGTAACTAGAGGGGAACATTTATTGTATTGTTAATCATTTATTGTGATACTTTTTTCCATAAGAAGAATTTTGATTTATCCTTGCCACGTTTAAAATATCCTAAAACTGTTTGTCTTGTTGGAATTACTATTACTATTTCCTCCACTGTTTGTTCAATAAATGTAAATATCAATAAATGTAAAAAAAAATGTGACTAAATATTAGTTACTGTGGTCAGCTTAGTGATACAAATCTCACTTTTTAATGTTAAAGAAACTGAAAATTGTTTTTCCAAGAGCAGCATTTGTGTTTGTGGGGCTATGACTGCAGTTATCTAAAAAAAGGAATAATAAAAACTATTTATTTTCACTTTTATAGTGCCACAAAATATCATAGTAGAACTTTAACTCCATATCCTCCACCCCATGTTTAACAGTAATAAATTATATCATATAATAGTGAATTTAAACTGTCTTTTTAGTTCATTTAACTCCAAAAAAGTTTGAAAACTTACCTTAAAAGTGCTTAAGTTTTACCCCAAACTAAAACTTTATCAGCTGCTTCTCATATTTTACTCTAAGCTGTGTTTGTTTTTTTCCTTAGCCACAGTCCAGAGACAGCACACCTTTCACGTAAGCCTCACCTGAACACCAAACACCTTTCTATGCAGAAGCTAAGCTAACCAGTGTGTGTGTGTGTGTTGCAGCGTGAGCCTCCAGAAGAGTAAGTGGGACAGTTCTCGCTCGCTGCGCTACAACCAGGACGCTCAGAGAGAGGAAGGTAAAGCATCAAATGCTGCTGACCCGGCGAGGTGAACAGCATCAAACCGGGTTTGTTCTGTTCGTTTCAGACCAGCGGCGCATGGCGGAGATCGTCGGCCACCTGACCCAGATGAGGTTCGGAGACCAGGAGCCGAGCAAATCCAAGGACACCAAAGAGGTGAGAGAGTCTGCACTGCAAAAACACAAACTCCTAAGTAATATTTCTGTTCCAGTTTCTACTGAAAATATTTTAGTACAATTGAAATAAGACAAAACTAACTTACAAGTAACTTTTCAGCTTTTTTCAAGTCAAAAATTCATTAATATTGATTGAAAAAGTGAAATAATCTGACAGTAGAACAAAAATATTTTCCCACGTTATAAATTAAAATCAGTGAGATTATTTCCCTTATTTTACTTTTTAAATCAATATTATGACATTATTTACCCAAAACAAGCTGAAAAGTCACTTGTAAGTTAGTTTTGTCTTATTTCAAGTTTACTGTGATATTTCCTGCAGGAACGAGACCAAAACACTCAGTAAGGTTTTGCTTCTGCCGTGAACAGAGACGAGTCGGTTCCTCTTGCTCAGGCGTCTGCAGCCTCTCTTACCTCAGTAGAACAAAATAAAACTCGACCAGAGCCAGAAATGTTACATGACTTTTTGGAAAAACTTATTTTATAATTTTTGATTGTTTACTATTTTGTTTTCTAATTTTTAAAATAAAACATAAAAATCTTGCAAAAATGAAACGAAAGAATGGATAAATTTTGTTTTATGAGATGGTGATTTGTAAAAAATGGTGTAACAGAAGCAGATAGGCAGTGAGGCTGAAATGATTAATCATTAATCATGATTATTCGATTATTAAAATAATCATCAACTAATTTAATAATCACTTAAATCTTAAATAGAGTAGGGTTTCAAAAGAACAACGTAGTCAGAGCAGTAACTAATCCAAAATTGTATAAGAAAATATATATATTGCATTTAATATAAAAACAACTTAATTTGTTGCATTTTAGGTAATAAAATGTTTATTTTCTTATTTGAAAATGGATCGAATTTATTATTTTTGCATATTTTAATACATTTCTAATGTATAAAATGTCATGGTTAAATAAAAAATGTGCAGAATGTGGCCATTTTTAAAAATCCAACTAATCAATTAATCATCAGAATAATCAACAGATTAATCAATTACTAAACATTATCAGCATTGATTTGTTTAGCCTGTCGTCTTGTCACATTTAAAGAAAATATAACATAAAATGATGTTATTCATACATTAATAAATGTCACAATTTCAGAACAAAATATTAGAAAATAAAACAAAACCTTATGACAAGAAAAATAGATCTAAATAATATCGCTGACTCTTTTAGTGTCGTTCTAAATTTAGCTCAGTTATTCCAGGAAACGGTTTGAAAACGGCTGAAAATGGCTTTTACAAACATCCGTTCGTTCTTCACGATTTTTAGCAAAGCTTGGAGTTGCAGCCTCCTGCTCCATCTGAACTGGTGTTGGGTTGTTTTTAAACTGGTTTCTGTTTCTGCTGGTCCAGCCGGCTGGTGGGATCTACGCTCGGCTGGAGCTGCAGTTCAGAGGCGGCGCTCCGACCAGACCGACGGCAGAGAAAGCCCCCAGGTACGTTTGTTTTAAAGATTTTACTTTTACTAAGAAAAAGAAAATTGAATCTACTGTATGAAATGTCAAGCATGGCAGTGGGAGCATCATGCTGTGGGGTTGCTTAGCTGCTCCACAGTAGATTATAGAGACATAAACTCCATTAATATTGGGTCCATTTCTCTAATCTAGTCTAATTTTCTGTCGTAATTCTGCCTGGATTTTTTTACGTTTCTTCTTGGATTAATTGTAGTTTGTAATCAAATAATCAATTATTCTGATGATTAATCGAATAATCTTTAGTAGCTACTTAAACTGGTAAGGAATTATGAAAAGATTCAGTTTCTTTGTTTAGATAAGAAAACATTTTGGTGCTTAAAATGGAAAATTATTCAAACATCACTTTTAGTTTAAAGTTCTAAATACGGAAAATCTTTTTTTAAAGTGTAAAATAAAACAGACTATTAAAAATTTAAAAGCAAACTTAAATGGAGACAATTGTAAATACTCATCAGGTTTTAAGTATAAAAAATCTCTATAAAATAGATATTTATAATCTATTGATTGATCAGCAAGTACATGAAATGTTAGCTAAATTGTATTTCTTCATAGATATACAACATGACAGATTCTGTACTATCAATTGTTAAAGGGAAGGAAAATATTAGAAATACGTTAAAAGATATACAAATAATATAAAAAATTTTAAATAAGAAAATAAACATTTTATTGCCTAAAATGCAATATCTCAGCATTCCTTTTGTGTATGTCAACCAGGTGACGCTAAAACGTCGTTACACACAAACATTTTTTTATTCTAAATGCAAAATGTATTTATTTTTGTCCCATTTTGGCTTAATTTCCTCTCTGAATATGCTGTTTTTTTTTCAGCAAATTTCCTTTTTTTTTTTTGAGTCTATATATTCCAGTTAGCGATTAATTGATTGCTACATTAGTAGACGATGATTTCAGTCATTGATTAATCATGATTATTCCGATTAATCGTTTCAGCCCTAATCTGAGATTCATCTTCTCTTCTGTGTTGTTCCACAGATCCAAGTCGCGTTACGCTCAGCTCCGAACGACTTAACGATGCCGGAGCGATGAAAGATTGACCGAAACCCTGAAGATGAGGAACCGTCTCTAGACAAGGGACAGCCAGGTGTGGACTTCCTCCTCTCTGCCGTCTCTGTTCATGTGGACCTCCATCGGCCGCGCTGCGTGTTTGTGCAGCTGTGGCCGTTCCTCAATAAACAAGGCGAACCCCCATTGCTGCTTCATGCATGCAGCAGGACCTCACAAACACCAGAAAACGTCGGCCATGTTGTTTATCTGGGAGGTGGAGAGTCCCACGTTTTCCTCCTTACTGGATCTGATTTGTAATTTCTCCAAGTTCTGGTCAAAATGCTTTCATCTGTAACTGTATTCAACTAATAACACATCTACAAACACTAAAAAAAATTAACAAGTTGTCTTTTGTCCACTAGGTGGCAGCATATAACCTTGGCAGAGGTTTTAAGCGATCAACTTTGCCCCAGTTTTACCCAGAACAAGTCACCTTTAGTCCCAACGCTTGGCCAGGTGATGCCAACAATGTGACCAAAGGCTTTTACTTCCTGGTGTGGATGAAGCGTCCAATCAGCTGCCAGCACCTTCTTGTTTAGGTCAGAGAGCTGGTTCGCTGCACTGGGTGGAGGGTCAGGCCGGAGAGGTTCTGGTCGGTATTAATAACCCAGCTGCACACCAGGGCATAAGGGGACATGAAGAGGCAGGGTGGGCTGGGTTCTTCTCCCAACCCCTCTCTTGGTGGGTGGATAGGTGGGTGGGGGCTATCCCAGCTGTCTCTTCTTCTCCTCGACAGCGGATGCCGAGAATGGCAGAGGATCTGTGGATGTGGGTCAGGGGGTCCGGTTACAGCAGGACTGAGTTATGGGCCCACAGAGAGGCCTGGACGTAAGCACATCAAAGAAAACCAGGGGGGAATAAGTCCCCAAAACAAACTCAAATGTAGATTTAAGAGCGTAATCTGAAACGATTAATCGCGATTAATCAATAATTGTCAGCTAATTTAGTAACCGATTAATTGTTAACTGGAGCATACAGACTCAAAAAAAAAAAAGCAATTTGCTGAAAAAAAACAATTTGCTGAAAGAACATATCCAGAACTGTAATAAAGCCAAAACGGTACAAATTATTTTTAAACCTCTGGAATCTTACCTTTTTGATACCAGATAAATTAAGGCTGAAATGATTAATCATGATTAATCGATTATTAAAATAATCGTTAACTATTTTAGTGAACTGTTAATCATTAACTGAAGTGCACAGACTCAAAAAAGGCAACTTTTTGAGCTGAAATTAAGCCAAAACTGTACAAAAATATATACATACTATATTTAAGATAGAAGAAAAAACTCTGTTGTACTATAAAAACTCCTCAAGTGGTATAGTTTAGTTTCACCCGGTTCAGATTTGTTAACAAAATCTATTAAGGCCTTTTGCTAATCCAAAAAATAATCCACAGATATTAAAAAATCAAACGGAAATGCCTGAAAACTTTTCACATGTTGATGTTAGGAGTATTTCTTTTAACAGTATACGCTAAAGGAATACTGTTATTGCATTTAGGGAATAAAATGTTTATCATTTAAAACAGGAATATACTTGGTTATTTGCATCTTTCAATGTATTTACAATATTGTATACACAAGGCTCAAATGAAAAAAACTGCATTATGTGGCAATTATGAGTGATCCTGAAACACTTGGTACTAATTTGATGGTTGAAAAACCAAAATAACAAATAAAAAACAATGAATATCTTTGTTGTTGAGCCTACATGTTTATTCATTTAATAATTTAACAGCAAAAATTATTTTTGAATTGAAAATGTTTAATGTTGAGAACATTTATTAGTTTTTGATTAAATCAGATTAATTAATCTCAACTAAATTGTTTTTAATTGAGTCCCATCATTATTTGAAACCTTTAAAGAATAACAAATGGTCCCAGAGCATGATGCATCCACTTCCATGCATTTCTCCTCCGATTGAGCTCGATTCACTTCGTCAAATCTTTTCCTGAATCGTGCATTTTGAATTTTTCTCACCAAGCGTGTCGGTGGAAAGGTTAACATGGTTTTCTCTCCAAATTAAATTTAAACTCATAATCTCAGATTTTTGTGGTGATTTCTTTGCAGCAAACTTTTTTTTCTTCCCTCTTCACCTCCCAGAAGGTCCAGCAGCTGCGTCTGGTTGCATCAGAGCCGAACGGACGGCGGCGAGATGAACGTTTCGTCTTTTGGCGGCGGAGTGTCACTATCGGCTTTGGTGTAATACCAGTATGTTAACGGGGATTAGCGGCTGGGTTGGTTTACACAGCAGCAAGCGCGGCCAAATGTGAGCGAGCGGAAGCGGTCGGATGTCGAGTCGTTCGTTCGGAGCGGGTCATCCATCATCTTGCTCTTATTTTTACATCACCGTGAGAGAGAGAGAGAGGAAGGTTTTCCTTCTGCTCACTTTCACTGGACCGTCTGGAGAGTTTAGTAAGGTTTTTAAATAGAGGGTTCTTTTCCTCAGTAGAGTTCTGGTTCTGGTTCTGGTCCAATGATGGTTTAATTTACTGCCGATGTTTTCATTCAGAACAGAATTTAAACGAAAACATGATGGACAGATGGACATTGTTGGGCAGGTAGAAGAATATTGGACAAAAAATGCATGATGAATGGACAAACAGGTAGATGATGGACAAACGGGTAGATGATGGACAAACGGGTAGATGATGGACAAACGGGTAGATGATGGACAAACG
>NW_006800345.1:405644-490773 GCF_000485575.1 Poecilia formosa
TCGGCTTTGGTGTAATACCAGTATGTTAGCGGGGATTAGCAACTGGGTCGGTTTACACAGCAGCAAGCGCGGCCAAATGTGAGCTAGCGGAAGCGGTCGGATGTCGAGTCGTTCGTTAGGAGCGGGTCATCCATCATCTTGCTCTTATTTTTACATCACCGTGAGAGAGAGAGGAATGTTTTCCTTCTGCTCACTTTCACTGGACCGTCTGGAGAGTTTAATAAGGTTTTTAAATAGAGGGTTCTTTTCCTCAGTAGAGTTCTGGTTCTGGTTCTGGTCCAATGATGGTTTAATTTACTGCCGATGTTTTCATTCAGAACAGCATTTAAAAACATGATGGACAGATGGACATTGTTGGGCAGGTAGAAGAATATTGGACAAAAAATGCATGATGAATGGACAAACAGGTAGATGATGGACAAACCGACGTTTGCATAATGGATGAACTACGAATAGACAGCAGGACAAACAAATGGCTATATGGACCAACAGCTGGTTAGATGATTTACAAATGAGAAATGGACAGACAAGCAGATGGTTGATAGAAAATTGGACAAACGGACAGGTAGAAATGGAGGAGGTCAGTTTGACCAATCCTTGTTTAAAGGAGAAATGGTCAAATAGACAGATGATCCGACAGATGGACTGGTAACTTCGTCATTGGAGAAGAGTATTGATAGATAATCGAGACAATATCTAGAAGAGTCAGAAGTCGGATTAAAGAACATTTTCCCATCCCACCCTCGGCTGTGGGAATGAAGACACCTGGCCCAAGGCGTGGTTATAAAATTCTCAACTTTAATCAGTTCAAAAAGTTCACAACAAAGTAACACCTCGAGAAGGGAGATTAGCCGTTAGTGATTGGGTGCTTATTTGGATTTATACATTCTTTCTCAATTCAACTCGTTGGCAATTCAGGTTCTACCAGGTTCAAAAAGCGTCTTTTTATTTGGACAGAACTTAAAAACAGCTACAAACAAAATATCCAAAACAAAATACAAAATTAAATGTAAACCCATACTTATTTATTTTTTAAAATTTGCTCTATCAGGTAGTGTCCTGACGCACTACTGCATGGTAAACAATCTAAATTAGTACAGTTCAAAAAAATAAAATGGTGAAAGCCATCTGAGTTAAACAGGAGTCGTTACAAAGATGCGACCAACCAATGAACCAGGAACCCATAAATACGCCCCGCCTCGTCCGGAAAACATCCCCATGATGAACAATCCTCTTAGAGGAAAACGAAACGCCGATGTCGACTGAGCGACAGCACACACACGCACGCGCACACACACCCACAAAAAAAAAGAAAAAAAGTGTTCCCATGGTATTCAAGATGCTATACAATTGGGATGATATGCACAAATCCGGTTTAGTTTTCCCTAAAGATGAACAAAAAAGAAAAAAATATCCCCTGCTGACAGCAGGCTGGTTTTACTAGAACATATGAGCAACAGAGCCTTCATTCGTTTTCTGTTAGATTCACATTCCAAGCAAACACGATCGTCTGAAGCTTCTGCCGGCGCGACGCCGCTTACAGAAGATATTTACATATAAACACGTGTTGCAGAAAAAAAACAAACAGGAAGAACTGGGAAACATAATCAGAAGGTGAACAAAAAACAAATCTTTGCCCCCCAACCGATTGTTACGAGTTTATCATGCAGGTCTGGGATGGACCAGAGACCACCGAAAACGTTACCGCCGGAAAGTTAATACGCAAAAAAGTCTCCATACAAAAAACACAGAGTTATGTAAAAAGGGGCCACAGAGTGACGCGCTAATCATTTACAAGATATTGGCATTATTTTGGTCAACAAACATCCGGAGGGACAGCCCGCGCTGCAGAGGGGGGGCTAACTCCCACCGTACGCCACCCAGTGCCTCTCTTAGGTTTTGTTGTGATCGGGGGTTTGTTGTTTTTGTTGTTTGGATACTGTACAAGTTTTGCCGGAGCTGCAGCTCAGTCACACATCTCCTCCGGGATCTCATGGGGGTTCAGGATGCCCGGTACCGACATCTGGATCTTGTGTTTCTCCTCCTGGGCCTGACGGAGCGACGCTTCCCTCTCCTCCAGGAACAGGTCCGAGGTGTCCTCGCCTGCAAACTCCTGCAGAAAACATGGCGGTTAGCTCAGCTACAGGGCCGTTAGCTCAGCTACAGGGTCGTTAGCTTAGCTAGGAAGTCAAAGTGAAACACAAGGAGATAGGCAGTCTTCCCTACGTCCCAAATCCACTATGGACGCCTAGCAGTGTGATGTCATACACGTATGACGGCAAAAAGCTGCTCACTGACAATCACTAGCAGTGGTTAGCGATTTAATATAGCACGCTAAATCTTAAATGTACGCCTGATATATAAAAGAAGGGACGCAGTGCTATGCTACTAATTTTCAACACTACCACAACTTGGTCATAAGGTCAGGAAAAAGTTTTAATTAAGAAGAAAAAAGGTAGCAAGGGAAGTCATTCAGGTATGCTAACTTGACTATGACAACCTGGACATGTAGATGTGCTGTGGAATTCAGTGGGTTTCGGTTCAGCTAAAAACTAAAAAAAAAAAAAAAAAAAAAAGGCGGCCTAAACACCAACTCTGACAGATCATCAGTAGAGCAGGTGTTTAAATTAGCTAATCAACCAACCCAATGTTAGATTAGCTAATAGCAGCGCTAGCTAATTAACCACCGAAGTGTTTGAGTAGCTAATCAGCCACTAATCTAGCACCAGACTGAAGTCTCATCATCCAGGTTTTGGTAGAAAAAAAGAAAAGTGATACTTATTGCAACAGGTCTGCTGGTTTCAACTATAAATAATAATAATAATAATAATAAATGATTGTACTTTGTTCTAAAACTTTACACAGGAATCTTTTAAAACTTATTTTTCAAGCTTTCATGCCAAGATTTTATTGCGTTTCTTTTGCTAATTTTAAACTTTGTATAATTTAAGACTGATTTTTATTATTCAGCGTTTTGGAATTTAATAAACAAACATTATTAACCTAATGAAATTTAAGCATTTTCAAGGATTTGAAGCACCTTTCTAACAGAGAGGACATGTTTGATTTCCTTGCGTCGATCAGAGAAACTGATTTATTCCAACAACAAACAAGCTGAGGCCGTTCTATAGGCGTCAAAGAGAAACCCGACCATGTGAGCCGAGTTATTTGTGGAAACAACAGCTAGGCAGGAAGCTATGCTGTCTCTGATAACCTCTGGGAGAAAGAACAGCAGCAGGAGCAGACCAACATCGATTCATAAAAACGAGCAAACCTCACCTTTATCTGCACCAGGAAGTCCCTCAGGTGCTCCTTGAACGCAGGAATGTCCTGGTTTAAACTGAACAGCCCCGTCACAAACACCTTCACCTGAGCGCTGTGACGGACGGAAGCACAAACATCCATGAACGTGAGCGAACGCTCGCCTGAAATCAGACGGTTTGTGGCGCTTGGACTCACTCCTGTAGGTGGGGGAACGCCGTCTTCAGCAGGTTGGCCACGTACTCCTGGATGAACACCTGGTTGTTGGTGGGACTGCCGGGGTTCAGAACCGCCGTGATCTTTCCTTCCTCCACCAGGTTGAACATATAAGCCAGGATGGACGCGTGCATCGTCAGACCTGTGAGGAACAGGAAGATGCCGTTATCGTTTTTATTCATCTTTAACCACAAATCAAACCTCCGGTCACTAGGTGGCAGCAGTGATCACATTAATCAACAGTCTGCCTGTTCAAACTAGTAGAAGAAGATGACCTACACTGAGTGTAAACTGTAAGCTGCAGGGTTTCCCCCAGTGTATTATAAGCCTGGCAGCCCGCCATGCTTTACTAGCCCCGCCGCCAGGCTAAGTGTTGCTTGTTTATGTTTCTAGGGAAAAATAAATAAATAAAATCTTTTCCTTTTTTAAAGTCAGGCTGCAAGCATCTCTTTTGCTCTTACCATTTCACTAGCAGAGCAGATTTATCCTTAAGGATAGGTTTATAATAGCATTTCACTGGAGATCTTTTCCCGTAACATATAATTACACAGTAATACTTTTACATTTCCTGTCAACTTAACATCTTTTAATACAAAACACGGTGGGCCGCCTCGGCACCCCGACCACCGGGCTTAGAAAGTTTTCTGGGGGAAACCCTGAAACTGCCTATCTAAATTTTAACAAGCATTCCTTGATCATTCATAGATTAATTGATTAATTTTTTGCATTACTAACAGCAAAATGTGCTTAATTTTATTTTTATTTACAGAATTTGAGCCAGAAGAAGTAAAAAATTGCCGTATTTACAAAGAAATTTTTACTTTTTAAATACAAAATGTTTTTTTTACAATTTTGTCTTAATTACTTCTCTGAGAGTTTTTTTGAGTCTGTATTCTCTAGTCAACAATTATTGACTATTATTCCAATAATCAAATAATCCTGATTAATCGTTTGAGCCTTACAATTGGCCCTTCATAACTATCTGCTTTTGTTACACCTTTTTCCACAATTGTCACCATCAGTTAAAACAAAAATGCATAAATTTTTTTCAAGATATTTGTTTTATTTTAAAACCTCGATAAAATAAACCTGTATTTATTTAAAATTAAACTTCTTTTAGGTGACAGTTCTCAGTATGATTGGTCTGACCGTTTCAGCTCTAATTTCAATGCAGGAGCTTTAAAAGTTTGTGTGTTTCATTTGTGTGAACTCACCGGCGGTGTGCGACGTGTCGGTGACCACGGAGAAAATGTGCTGCAGGATGTCGCAGAAGTACGTCTGGTAGAAGCTCTGCGCTGCGGCTTCCTCCTGCGCCACGTTCTGCAGCATCGTGTAGAGAATCTGCAGACCTGGAGCAAAACAAACGCATCTAGAGTTCCCGACGTAAAATAAAAATCTACAGCTGGGCTTATCGTAAACATGGCTGCCGTTTGATCCAACATGTTTCTGCAGAGTTGCTGCCAATAAAACAAAAATGGCGCCCAACTAGTTTTTAAGCCAACCACTTGATGGAGGTGGAAATCAGGGATTAGTAACCAGTCAGGATAAATCTTCAGGGTTTCACCAACTCAAATTTAAGACTTTTTAAGATCATTATGAATGGAAATTATGAAACTTTAGATCTGGTTACATTCTTACTTTAATTACGGTTCCTTTTAATCTTTTTCCTAATTTGTCGTTATCGCTGTATTTGCGGCTTTCGATTGTCTTTAGAGTAACAACAGAGTTTCTGTTGCACCAAATGCTGCTTTTAGATTATTGTTAGCTGTAGCAACGACGGCGGCCATTTTCTGGGAAGCTAAGAGATAAAAACTTTGACATTTCTGGTTTGTGGCTTTTGGCAGCATCTTTGTTTATTGTCACTGCATATGTCTCTTACACAGCAGAAACAAAATATCATCAAGTATTTTTGGTCTATTTTCTAGTGCAAACATGTAAGGACCATTGGAATAAGACAAAGCTAACTTAAATGCAACTTTCCAGCAAGAAATAAATGCTAGTTTTAAGTAAATAATTTCTTAATATTGATGAAAAAGTGCTTTTTTTACTGGCAGATAAATTAACTTCTAAAATGTCTTGTGATAAGTTAAATCTGCCAGTGAAACAAGTATGTTTTAATCAGCAATAAGGAATTATTATTAGCCTCTATATTTTACTAAAATGTTTCTTGTGTTTTATTTCAAGTTTACTAAGATATTTGCAGATCAAAAATACCTTTTAAGATTTTGTCTTTTTCCACAAAATGCCAAGCAACCAGCAAGAAATTTGCACTTAGCCCATGATACACACAGAAAAGCTAGCTAGTAGTTAGCAAGGGTATAACAGCAGCTAATTAGCGGTAGCTTCAACCATACGCAATGAAGACGTTAATGAATGAACGACTCAAAACTTTTGCTTTGACAGAAAACTCACAAGGAAGAAAAACACTTTAACATATTTAAGGCCAACTTACATTTTTAAAAATGAACTTAAGACAATTTGAGGCCTTCATTTTAGAAACATAAATTTAAGGCTTTTAAGTGATGCCGACTTCCTGATTTTAGCGGAGTTTGAAAAGTTTGTTTGGGGCGTTTGAGGCTTCCTACCGGTGTCGGCCACGTTCCTCATGGTGTGTTTGAAGGCCCAGATGATGGAGTCCAGCACCAGTTTAAACTGGGCGGGGGGGATGGCGAGGAATGCTGGGAAGCAGTGAGAGTTGACTGCTTGCAGCAAGTAGAAGAAGTGGGTTCTGTGTTCTGGATACTCCTCAAAGTTCTGCTCCATTAGAACAAACAAAGTAATTATTGTAAACTTTACATTTTGGACACGTAATTTGGGTTTGTTGCTGGTTTTTCCCACCTTGTTGATCATGTTTAGCGTGCACTCAAACACGGCGTCAAAGATCTGCGGGATCTCGCTGGTGATGTGGCCTCCCAGCTTGTTGACGATGGTTGCCATTGTGCTGAGAACCTCGGGCTCTCGGGCCGCCGGGACGTTGCGCTGATAGTCGATGAGGACGGCGTCCAGGAGGGGCGGCACGAAGTTTTCTCCAACCTGGACGGAGAAGAAACAGAAGAAACGCGCCGGACCTTTCAGTAACACCAGTGGGAAAACAGTAGGGGTGCTAAAACTGTGGCGCGTGGGCCAATTGTGGCCCTACGACTGATTTTTTGTCCGGTCAATCAAAAGCCAGTGATTGGTAAAGAAGGAAACATTTAAGTTTTATTAGAACAAATTAAAATTGAAAACATGGAAACTGTACGAAGGTCTAAAACGAAGTGTTTATGTTTTAATAAATACTTAAGTATGTAGGACCAGAAATATCCAACAACTTTTATCCAAAAGCAAAACTGGAGGCACCCAAACTACATTTAAACTTTGCTGAACATAGCAACTGTTTTTATAGATTGACCCAAGTACTGTTCTTGTTGCTGAATGTAGATTAAAAACAAAATCAGTCGTCATCCCTAAAAAGTGGAAACTGCATTTTTTTTTTTCATGAGATCACATGGATTTTACATGAGTGCACCAAGAACTTCTGGCTTTTATTGGTCATTTAAAAAAACAAAACATAAAACAAAAACGTAAAATGTGTATTGTCTTCCCACTCCAAAAATAACTCCCTGCTTTATGTCGGTTAAAACATTCGCTCCAAAAAAAAAAAGAAATAGTTTCATTACTGAATGAGGCGTGGCATCTCACCATCTGCGGGTCGTTTGATCGGCTAACCCAGCCGGAGATCAGTTTCAGCGTTTCTCGTTTCACCGTCCTCATGCTCCGGATCAGCGGCTGCTTCGTCACCATCTCACCTGCAGCAGAGCAACGGGTCGCACACGGTGAACACATCGCGTCAAACTCAGAGGAAGATTTGTTACGTTCACAGAGGTGAGCAGAGTTTAGACCAGGGGGCTCAAAGTGCGGAGCGAGGGCTTTGTATTTATATCACTTTATTCTCGTAATTTTACTTCATTTATTTTCTTAGCGAGGCTTTAATACTTCGTCGTATTTTGACTCAAGAAGTTTGTCCACCCTGGTTTAGACTCTGTCTGTCCTGCGCGCCGCTAACAGTGACGAGAACCCAGTGCATACCCATACCGTTGGTCTGAATGGCGGCAGAGATGTTCTCGCTGAGGCACTTGTAGACGTTGAGCATGTCCAGGTAGATCCGGCCCAGCTGGATGACGAACGGGTGACCCACGGCCTTGCAGGCCCGGACGTTGGTCTTCAGGATGCTGCCCAGCTGCTTCACCGTCTCCGGGTCCTTCAGGATGTCGACGTTCTGCAGAGAGGCGGCGCCGGTTAGCGCTCCGTACGTCGTTTTTTTGTTTTTCAAACAGGAGGAATGTTGTTGACTAACCTTAGTGGCCTGCTGGATGATGCTGTCCCACACCTGGTTGGGCAGCAGCATGTACTTTTCTATCAAATGCTCCTGGACCGCCTGGTCCGTCTGGGCTCCGATCATATAACCCACCGCCTCGTAAAACGTGTGAACCTGAACAAAAACAGGACAAACATGCATGAAACGCTGCCGTTAATCCGATGAAAGGTTTTTATAACGAACAGAACCACCTCGATCCGGAGGCTTTCACTCACAAGTCGACTTTGCTGCTCCAAAATCAGCTTTTAATCAATTCATGAAACTTGGCAGGTGTTTTCAAAGAAAGTGACTTAAATCTCGTTTTAATAATTGAGTATAAATTTATTGAATCAAGTCCAAAGTAATTAGAAAAGAAGAAACTTTTATTTCAATACAGCACGTGCAAAATTATTTTAAACGATGAACAGAGATGGGAAGCAACTGGTTTCTTTTACTCAACCACATTTAACTTTTTTGAAAACAATTTGTTTTTAAAGTATTTTTACTAATTTTATTATGAAGTAGCGCTACTCTTCAGTAAAATTTCTAAATTTTTGACCCACTGAATGAAAAACAAACATGTTTTAACCAAAAACTCAAACCTGCAGTTTCTGTTAAAGTTTCATGAGTTTTTTATTGAAAGGAACTGATTTGGAAAGATTTCTTTTTGGCTAATCTGCTGGCTATTTTTCTGGATTAACAGATTAATACGTGGATATCAAATGGTGCCCGTTAGCATTTTTTTTTTAAGTCTAAGCTAAAAGCTAAAACTATGAACATATGTAAAAATATTTAAAGGTTTTTTTCTTCCATCTTAGATGCAAAATATTTACATTTTTGGCTTAATTACTCACCTGGACCTGCTGCTCTTTCAGCAAAATTGTGTTTTTTGAGTTTCCTCCTTTTAACTATTATTTGATCACTAAATAAACAATTCAATAATCAGTTAATCATGATTGATAATCGCCTGGCGCTGACCTGCTGCGGCTGGAGGTCGCAGATGATGGTGTTGATGTTGTTCAGGATCTCGTCGATGAACGGCATCACCTCGCCCACCTGGACCTGGATGAAGTGGCGTCGGCACTTCTGCGCTATCTTGATGAAGGTGTCGCACGCCATGTCCTGGACGCCATCATGGGTCTCTGAGCAACAAGAAGACAGAAGAATATATTTAAAAATGTGAAAAATGAGTCTTCCTAGCTACAAAAAGGCTTTTATTCGTCATTTTTACCGTGCATGAACTCAAACAGCTTGTTGACGACGGTTTTAAGGAACTTCCAGTGAGCTCTGAGGAAACGGGGATACTGGCCGACGATGTACATGATGTTGGAGGCGATGATGGCCTTGTTGTCTTTTCCTCTCTTCTGCTCACACAGACCCAACAGATCCTGAAAAAAGAAGCAAGAAACACAACAGATCCTTTAAGATGCAACTAACAATTATAATCGGACTAAAACATTTGGCAAATTTTGAAAACTTTTTGTTTAAACTTTTTTTATATACAAGATTAAAATAATTTAAGGTCCAAATAAACTAATAATTCAGTTCCTTTATTAGATAACAATGATAATTAAAAAAAAAAAAAACGTTTTATTGCCTAAAATGTAACAACTTATAAATTTAAATGAGAAATATAATTCCTCTTTAGCCAAAATTGTTAGGAACAAATTATTTTTATTTTATTGCAAAAAGTTTGGACACCCCTGACTTACGTTAGTAAGAAAATGATTCGTATATTTTACCTTAATGACAGTAACGAGGAATCGCTTCTCGTCCTCCTCATGCATGGCGCCGCTGATGGACCCGATGGCCCAGCACAACGTGTTGAGGTTCTTCCAGGACCATTCGGACCCATTCACCTGGTTGTGAAGCTTCTCTGTCATGATGCGCTCTGTGTCCGCGTAATCCAAGTGAGTCAGATAAACTGCAGGAGGAGGAAGCGACACGAGGTCAGACGGAGTAAAGCGTCGACCCAACAGTTAAATCACCCAGAGCTTTGAAAATATGACACAAATTACTCAGAGGTTTTCCTGTTATTTTCTTGAACGGTTCTGGGTGCAGCGCCCCCCGCAGGCGAGGAGGGCAACAGGTCGGTTTGTTTGACGCAGTGCAGCGTGAAAGCAAACCACCTAAAAACCTTAAACTGAAGTCTGGAGCGGTGTGAATGCATATGTGAACGCTAAGCAGACCAGAGACTGCTCCAAAAGCAGGAAATGGACAATAAAGCAGGGAATTCTGGGTAAATACAACCAAAACAAGAGTAGCGCTAGCTGGAGAAACGTTTTTTGTTTTTGTTTTTTTTTAACCAAAGACACAAGAGAAATAAGGCAACCATTAAAATTTGTTCACATTTAGTGAAGGTCTTCTTCATAAGTTTTTGTAGCAGTAGTTCTTGGTGCAGCGCCCCCACAGGCGAGGAGGGGAACAGGATTTTCAAACAGTTCAGTTCGGTTGAAGGATTTTCAAACAGTTCAGTTCGGTTGAAGTGAACTCTGGTTCAAATGCATATGTGAATGCCAAGCGGACCAGCGACCACCCCAAAACCAGGAAATGTACTACAGCGCAAGGTATTCTGGGTAAAATACCACCAAAACAAATGTATGAGTCTAGCATTAGCGGGAGAAACTTCTTATGGTCTTTTACCAAAGACTGTAAAATCTCATACTAATCCATTTTTGTTTACATTTTGTGAAAAAGGAAGTTGCGCTCATTGTCTTCTTAAGCAGTTCTTGGTGCAGCGCCCCCCGCGGGCGAGGAAGGGAACAGGTTTTTCAAGCAGAGTGGTTTGTTTGACACAGTGCAGTGTGAAAACGAACTGCACAATCTGAAAAATCTAACGAATGTTGAAACTTCGGTCTCCAATCAAACTGTGGTGTAATAACCTCCTGGGTCAATGTTTAAGCCCAGATTTACTCATGCCATATGATAATAATCTGATTAAATTAGCAGAACCTGAAGACAGAGCAGTAATAAACCTGTCGATAAGGATCCCTGCAGAGAATGAACTCCAGATGCCCCAGTTACCAGCTCATACCGAGGGTTTCCCTCATGTTCTTGTAGAGGTTGATGGAATCCGTGTCCTTCATGAACTCCCGGACCACCTCCCCCTGGTCGTTCTCCACCACCAGCACCTCCTCCGGCTTGGCCATCCGACTCACCATCAGGAGACGCACCTGCCGCGGGATATAAAAATCATCTGTCAGGACATGCACACTTCAGATGTATAAATTTACTTTAAGGCATTACCAGAGGGGGGGAATATTTACTCTACTTTAGAGGCTGCTGATTTATGAGTACCAGTGTAAGTAGGGTCTCTTTTTGGCAGCAACGTGTCTTACAGCGGTGCCAAATGATTCTAGCGTGTCTGTGAGTTGAGACGCTGCAGGATTCAAAAGGTTAAAGCAGCTCAGCCTCGTCCGTGTCATCTGCGCTACGTCACGATTCATTAATAAAACAATAAGCATGCAAAAGCATCGCTGTCAACATCTCAAAACTCTCCAACTTTCGCACGTTGCAGTGATCCCACAGCAGTTGCATCATGCATTCAGAGCCCATACTGTCGTCATGGACACTAATCTGCTTCTATTTTAGAGCTTTTGATAATTTATTTGACACAACAAACAACTCGAGTGATTTTATGACAAGAATCAGACGCAAAATCTGCAAATGGACATTTTAAAACCCATTGTGAGAAAGTATGTCTTTGTACTTATTGTGCACATTTATAATATTTAATCTTAGCCACTTTCAACCCAAAAGGAGAAACAAAAGACGTGAGATTTTGCTCCAGTAGGTGGCACCTTGGAGAGAACGGGGAGATAGAGTTGTCTGCGAGGTGGCACGTCAAAGTGCTGGTTGCCGGAGAGCAGAGGGGACGTAGACGTGGAGAACGGACTTTCTCTGTAAAGTTCAGCAGCCAGGTGGTTCCAATACTCCAAACAAATTTTAAAGATCTCGGTCTCTTCGACCTCCGACACCAGGAGCATGTAGTGGAGCGCCTGAACGAGAACGGCGAGTTGTCAAACAGATGTTACATCTTTAATTTTACTTTTTTCCTGAAAAAAAAAGCCCGAGAACTTCCCCCCACCTCCATTAGTGTCTCTCTGAGGTTGAGCCGCTTCTCGATGAGCTGCCCGTGCTCTTTGAGGAACGTGCACAGAAACAGGCTGAGGTTCTGGATGAAGTTCTGCTCGTCGTCTTTCCCGTTGGCGTAGGCCAGCCGGATGTTGGTGTTCAGCGGCAGCATCTTAACAGACGTTTCTCGGTAAAAATCTGGCTCTCAGACGGCAGGAAAATAAACGATCCGTTTGGGTTGGACCCACCTGTTTGAGCTGACACATGGTCAGAGTGAAGAGGGTAACAAACTGCTCCTCGTACTGGCTCACGCTCACGCCGGCGATCTCCGTCAGGCATTTTAGCGTCACGTTTCGGAACATGGGAACGTTCAGGAACTGCAGGGAGATTTCAGACGTTCAACAAACTAACTAGATTACTCAAAATAAGAATCGGGTAGTAACTAGTTGTATTTACTCAGTCACTGAATGAAAAATAAACATATTTTAACCAAAAGTCACCAGACACAGACACACCTGCAGTTTTTGTTCAAGTTTAATCAGTTTATTATCGATAGAAACTGATTTGGAAACAATTTCTTTTGGCTGATTTTGTTCTGATTTTGTTACTTATATGAATTATTGTCATTTCTGTCCTTAAAATACTGAAATTTCCACTTAACTTTATATTTTGGTTCATCTGATGAAGTAATTTTTAAATATTAATGGTTCATAGTTTGATAGGTGACTCAGTACTTCAGTAAACATTTATCAAATACTTTTTTACTCTTGGATGGCTACTTTTTACTCTTACTTGAGTAAATCTATTAGGCACTCTTCATGTAATCCCCACCTTATACACCAACGTGCTGATTAGTTTGGTTTCAAAGATGTATCCCAACGGGATCCAGTTGAGGAAACGCAGGAGCGTCTCCAGGGTAGCGTGGACCAAAGGGGCATTCTGGGAGTTTTCCTAAAGGGCAAACAAGGACAAAGACATGTGGAAACCAAACTGGTTTTTGAGGGACCATAAATTAAGGAGATAAAGTGAATATCATACCATGACAAACTGGCAAAGCTGGAAAATCTGGGAGAATTCATTGCACATGCTGAAAGGAAAAAGGAGACGTTAAAGAACATCAGCATCCATAAAACCAACAAAATAAACCAGAAGGTTGGAAAAAATAAATTTTTGGGTTCTCTACCCTGCGCTGCAGATGACAGCGACTTCATTCATTCATTCATTCATTCATTCATTCATTCATTCCACCAAACAGCAGCAGCAACACGTCCGACTCTCACCTGTCTTTCAGGTGCTTTGCCTTGACCTGGGTCATCTGTCCGCTGGAAAAGTCAAAGACTTCCTCGCTGAGCAGCTTCAGGATGACCATGTTGTTCTGACAGAGGCTCTCGCTGGTGCGGCTGGCGCCTACAATGTCACTGATAAACGTGGGCCAGTGTTTGGGCCACTCCTGCTTCAGGATCTGTGGACCCATTTTATCAAACGCATCAAAATCAGTCACAGAAGAAAAAGAAATGTTTTCTATGGTCATCATAACTGTAAAACTACCTTAATATTGAAATGGTTACTATAGTTTACTTTTTGTTTTCATTAAATAAGGTTGTATGTTCCTCCAATCAATCTAAAATTATATTTTTAATAGGTTATAAACAGAATACACTGAATAACATCGATCATCCCAAACATAAAAACATTCATTATATAATGGCACCAACATTGGTCAAAAAATAAAGTTTTAAGTGACATGAATCAAAATAATGACATAAATCCAAAACTTGAGGATTTAATAAACATGAACTCTTAGAAAATGATTAAACTTACCTGAACCAGGATCATGTTCAGCTTTCCAATGTATACTTTCTCTTTCTACAACAGAGAAAAACAATAAAGTTGAACAAACTAAATTATCAAACCAGTAGTTTTTGTAATAGGTTGGACAAATCTTTGTTTATAAAGTTCAACTAAACCTAAATCATAAACATAATATTACATCAAAATTCATTCATACAGCATTTTTTATACAACAGAGCAAAAATGACACATTAAAATTAACAAAGTTAAATAGCAAAAATAATAAAAAAAATATAATTTTACAAAAGAAAAAAGTGGCAAATAAAAAAGGATAAAAAAGAAGAAAAACCTTTACTTTTATTCCGTGGTATAAGAGCAAAGAAAAGTTTAATTCAATTGTTTGTAAAGAAAAATTTATGAAAATCATGTTATGCTCCTCTTTTTGTTGGTCCAGATAAATTTCACAGAAATTGTAATTTTACAAACACAAAACACTTCCAGTCCTTTAAAGTCATCTTCCGCCAAAAGTTCTTTAAAATAGAGAACATTTCCTAGACAAATAGCAAAAAAGAAGAAAAGGGAAGAGTAAAAAAAGAAAATCATGTAAAAAAAAGAAATGTATAAAAAAAAAAGAGAGAGAGAGAGAAGAGCAAATGTGGAAACAATTATTTAGATTAGCATCCACACCAAACTAAAAGTCCATCCAGTTCAGGTTGTCCAGTAACACAAACACAAAATAATACTTAAAAATAATTACAACTTAAAGTCGACACATTAAACTGAAAACCTGGTTTCCTTCTTGTTTTTCAGTAAGTTAAATACCAACATGCATAAAAAGCTTCCAGTTTGACGTCACAGAACTCTATTAGTATTATTATTATTATTATTATTATTATTATTATGTTATCTTAAAGATATACTGACCTCTTATCACAAGGTGCAGGTGTCGACTTTATGACATCAGAAACATCTGATTTATTTTAAAGTTCAGTAAAGTTAATAGAATAATAAAGTTTACAAAAAGATAAAAACTATAAATCGATTGAGCTGCAATTGATCGACAAATTGATTTATTGCTTATTGCGACAGGTCTAGCTGCAACTAAATTAATTTAGTAACTGATTATTGTGACGATTAATCGAATAATTGTCATAATTATTTGATTTGGGGGGAAAACTGGCACATTCTGTAATTTTTAAATTTAAGCCTTTTACTAATAAATATTAGAGTAGAAATAAATTAAAATATGCAAATAAACAAATTCAAGTTCTTTCTTAAATAAGACAGAAAAACATTTTATTGCCTAAAATGAACAACGTAGCATTCCTTCAGTGAAGGATTAAAGATTTATAGCAAATGATGCAAGTAAAACAGTATAAAAACATCTGAAAAGCTCAACCCTTTCTGCTTTATTATCAATTGCATTTTTGGATTAACAGTTTAATAATTACATAATTAAAGGTATTTTTTGCAGAATTTGAACCAGTTGAAGCTAAAATTGCCATTTGAGAAGTTCTGGTTAGAACATATTTTACAGACTAAAGTTGTTTTCAGTTTTAAATGCAAAATGTATGTATTTTTTGTATTTTTAGCTTAATTACTGGTCTGGGTGTGTTGTTATTTTAGCGAATCGCATCTTTTTGAGTCTGTATACTCCAGTTAGCGATTAATCAATGACTAAATAAGCTGACGATTATTTCAATAATCTATTAATCATGATTAATCGATTCAGCCCTACCTTTAAACTTTCATTCAAACTAGTCTTGCACATCTAGAAACAGAAATTTGTCCCATTTTTCATTGTCAAACAGATAGGATTAAGAGTGTAGGTCTGGGCTTTAATTAGGCCACTGGAACACATTAATATGCTGTAATCCAAACCGTTCCATTATAATTCTGGCTGTAAGTTTACGATTGGTTTCTTTGCTCCCAACAGACTTTGGCCATGAGTTTCTTGTCTGCTTTTCTATTTAATTTGCCTTTGGCATCAATAAAGCATTTCTGAATCGATTTTGAATTTGATTAACGTTCTCCTTGTCTGGCCTGTCAGTTCAGCTGGATGGCCTCGCCTTTGCAGGTTTTCAGATATTCCACCATCTTTGGGAAGATGGTGGAGGCGTTTTATAAGCTAAATCTGCTCTTAACGTTTAACTTCTGAACAACTTTTTCCCCCCTGACCTGCTGTGCTAAGTTACACACAGGTTTACAATTTTCCAGTCAGGTGATCTCTGGAGGCAAACATTGGCACTAAACTTTATTGGAAGGTATTGAAGCAAAGAAAGGTTTTGTGCAAATACTAAAAACAACAGTTTTTTAAAAACTGCTGAAAAAGCATGTGATGGTCTATTTTTTGTTGATCTGTCATGTACAATCCAGATAAATATAACTGGAATGTTGCAATAATGTTGTAAAATGTGGAGATGTTAAAGGCACAAAACAGAAAACAGCTAACTTCCTAGACTACAGCACAACATAAACATTTAAAGATTCACTCACCTCTACACTTGAAGCATCCGACGAAGTCTTAATAATGAGCCCAACAACATACTTTTTTATACCTGGCAAATACACAAAGGCATCAGAAGGAGAGCGTTAGCATCGCCAACAACAACATTTATGTCAACATATCCTGACATGACGAGCTGCCTGAAGCAAATTACACAATAACCCTCAAACAATCTGCTGGCATCAAGCTAACTTAACTACCTAACTTATCCCACATTTTAACACTTTAAAAAGAAAGGTGTGGCCCTCCACTTTCATACTGTTGCAAAGCCAATTGTAAACCACGAACGTTTACTGCAACTTCCACTGAACTGCTGCAGGTCAGTTCAGTGGAAGTTACATTTCCTTTGTGTTTTTATTTTTTTTACATGCAAAACTATCAATGTGATGGGCATGTTTAAAAAAAGAAAAAACACAGAGGAAAGAAACAGTAAGTTTCAGCGCCCTCGCATTTGGCTGTGCTGGAAATGATGTGCTGGGGTGTGGTGAGAGGAGCCGAAAACGAGGCAATACTCTGACACAAGGGGGAAAAGACATACTTGCCGGTCGCCCTGCACTGGGTTTGCCACTTGAACAAAATTCAGGCATCTACGGTCAGAAGCAGGTAAGTCTTAGGTCAATGGGAAAAATGAATTTTTAGTAAACTTATAGAAGAATGGAGGGAGGCAGAATCAATTGATTTGACATTGATTACCAATTTTGTTCCATTTTCATTATTTTTGTTTCTCTCTTCAAAACAATAAAATTGAGGGCAATTTTTTATTTTTGAAGCTGTTGGTGTTAAAAAGCAAGCTGATGGGCAATTAGGCAGAAATTAAAATCTGGACATTTAACCATTTATGTTGCTTTTCATTAGCATGATAAAATTATTGCACCAATACAATGCACAGACAAGGCATCATCTGACGTTATGCATCTTTAAAAATCTATGACAGAGCATTAGGGCCAGGCTAAGATAAAAATCTAATTACGAGACTGAAGTCGCAACAATGCAAGAATAAAGTCGCAAGAACAGTAATATGAAAAGGAAGTTGTAATAATATCTAAATAAAGTTGTAATAATCCCAAAGTCATAATGCAAGAATAACATCATCTTTACCTGATTAAAGTTGTAATAATGAAGTTGCAAGTAATTTGTTGTAATATTACCAGAATAAAGTCATAATAATGCGAGAATAAAGTTTTTGTTACCAGATTAAAGTTGTAATAACACAAGAATGAAGTTGTACGTTAATCGTCGTAATGTTACTACAAGAAAGACCTAATACAATAAAAATAAAGTTGTGATGTTATCAGAACAAAGTTGTGCGATAATAGTCACAGTAATACCAACATGAATTCGTAATATGAGAATAAATTGAAGCATTACCAGAGTAAAGTTGAAATAATATGAGAATACTATCATAATATTACCAGAATAAAGTCGCAATAAGTTATACTTTGTCACTTATTTTACAAATAAAAAAATTATAGATTTTTTTTAACATCATAACATTATTATCAAACGATCATAAAGTAGTCTATTTTGAAGAAAGAACCACACGGTTTGCCAAACTGCTCACATTAGATCTTAAAAATTCTCTAAATTAATTTTTTTTCCCCAATTAAACAACTTTTTCTATTAATCTACCAACTCTCTTCTGGCAATATTGCATCTTTATGCTCATAATATCATGCCTACTCTTGCAATTAAAAATAAATAAATCTCTTAGCCTGGCCCTAATATTACTTCTACTAAAAATCTACCTCAGCTACACATCAAGGCAAAAATGAACATTGAGATTTCTGGAAAAGTCTGTCTCTCTTGTGACCAGAACATTTCCCAAAAACTGCATAGGACTCTACAGGAAACAGTGGAGAGGGTAACTGCGTCAAACTACCCCTTCATCACTCCCTATGACACCAAGAGGGCAAAGCAGCAGATCAAAACTATCAGATCCCAACAAACTGACATAAAAACTCCAAGGCAGGGTGCTACCATTTCATTTAATTTAAATAGTGACAATATTCATCTACTTCTTTTAAGAGATGCCAACAAATCTAAGCGAATTTAAAAAAAAAAAAATGTTGGAGTGTTTTAGTTTTAGTTGCTTTCTCTTCTAGCTGGTCCCAAAAGTGAGTGCAAGCCAGTGGAGCAGAAAACAGTCCAGCATGCTTAGCAGGGGAATACTCTTCAACATGGCAACCACACGTCACAACATTTAAACCCACATTAAACGCAGAGTACTCTGACATCCACCACAGAATGAACCCTTACCTTCACATTGATTTCGGGGCAGAATCTTCCATCTTGTTTTGATAACTGTTTCCAGTATCTGAAGAGCATAGTACTGTAAAAATGCAACAAGGAAGCAGCATTAGCGAGGAAGAAAAAAAACTTGAATAGCACTTGAGAACAAGAACTGTGTCACCTTAATACAAACCAAAAACAGTTTGTTGTGGCCTGGATTTCTAAAATTGATTGGACTGATCCATTTCATGCAGATTTTGCACCTTGCCTATGAAAGTCTCTACACAGAGCGTTACGCTGAAAACACTGCAGATGTCCTGCTGTTACTTCCAGCATCGCACCAGTTAGCAAAAGGCACCAAAAACATATGCCGACCTATTAACCATGCAGAGCGCAGACGCCTCAGATTGAGGTCAAAAATGCTACAAAAGGCCATCTCAGGTTGGGAATCAAGAACTTGCAACTGGATATTTCACAGCGTATCATTTCAAAATTCATTTTTTAAAGTAACTGAGGCTAAAAAGACATAAATAGCTCAGGAAAAGGAAACCACAGCTTTTAAAACTGCATAAAGGACAAAGTGATGAAAGTTGTTACTTAATCAATCAAGAAGAGAGACTAGGCCTGTTAATAAGCAATAAATTAATCACATTATAAACTCAAACAAACCCAATAATTTCCATTTGCATGATTTATTGTTTCCCTTTCTTCCAAAAACTGGATGGTAAAAGTTTTCAGTTTGATATTTTGGTCTCAACTAGCCTTTCTTTGAGGGATAATTTTGTTTACAAACGCTTCATGATTTATTTTATTTCTTGTTTCTGTTGTTTTGTGTATTTTTTATATTTAAAATGTTTTGCAGTTCCAGTGTTAAATGTTCATTAGAATTTAAAGTTTATTGATTTTTGAGAATGTGTTGCAGCTTTATTATGCAGTTACAGTTATATTTTGGATTTGTTGTACGTTTTATGCTGCCGTCTTGGTCAGTTTACTCTTGGAAAAGAGATATTTTTTTATCTCAATTAGTTGTTTTTCCTGGTTAGATAAAAGATACTCACATACATTCATACCATTAAATTACTTGAAAACGGTCCAAAACAACAGTATTATTGTTTATTGCAAGAACTTTTGGGACAATTTATCGTTCGGCAAATTTGTAATCGGGACAGGCCTATGACGGACTATACTTTCGTATAAATAAGCACTCAAGAATCTACACATTCACGCATTAGATGAAAACTTTTATTAGGCAGGGTGACTTTATAACACCTGGCATAATTCTTAAAAACAAGAACTGGATCTGCACGTCAGAATTTGTGGATTTCGTGTGACTTATACATTACACATGTAAGATGAAGTCTTTCTGGATAGATAACTTTCCCCCTTTCTTGTTGTAGAAATGTAGCAGGGCCTTCTTTCTTGGTTAGTTTTCCACTAGACTTGGTTTGATTGGTGACCAAAGTAGTGACATTGATTACGTTTTCAGTTTGCTTCCACGCTGCACTGTGTCAAACAAAATCTTTGAAAAACCTGTTCACCAAGAAGTACAAAAAGAAACGGCACGCAAATTTCTGAAGAAGACACTGAATGCAACTTCCTTCTCGAAGGGTAACCAAAAATGGAGCACCGTCAGATTTCAATGGTTGTAGAAATTCTCTTTTGTCTTTTGCAAAAAGCCATTTCTACCGCTACCGCTAGATTAGTGCATTTGTTTTGGTTGTATTTACCCAGAATACCTTGCACTGTAGTCCACTTTCTGGTCCGCTTTGCGTTCACAGACGCCTTAAAACTGCGCCAGAGTTCACTTCAATCGAAGTTAGATCTAGCTTTGTAGGTGGACCAGAGTTTGCGTTTTTGGTCTGCATCAGAGTTTGACAAGGTTCTTCTCTGTAGTTGTGTAAATTTACAATTCTTTTTCTTATAGTTTCACAAAGTTTTCTAAGGAGTTGATGTAACTCTAAATTGTAGGCTAATATGAGCTTTAAATTGTAGTATTTTTAGCTCGACAAATGCATTCCCCTCACAAATGTTCAGTTTTACTTACAGAATGAAAAGAAGAAAGTAATAAGTACCTATGGCTGGACGACATGGATGAAAAACACATCACGATATAAGCATTTCATATCAGTCGACATCAGTAATTATTGATTAGGTTTTTGTTTTAAGTATCTGAAATATTCCCAAACTGGTGGCGTAAACTTTCCTGTTTTAGCCACAGTTTTCACTCGATGTCGTTGTTTGTTAGTTATGAGGCACCTTGGCGAAACCTGAAACTGCTGCTGCGCAAGTTACTCAACAGATTGTTGCTAGGTAACCAAAGAATGAGTGAGTTAGTTGATGTCACCAACTTTGCTTAGCTGGCCGTGAGAAGTTGAGCAACTAAACAGCTTCCTCTGACTACATCTCCCATAATGCTGTGCAGTTCTGGATTGGAGTTTAGTGAATATTCTATATATTGAATATTGTATTGATACTGATCATATATTGTTATTGATTTATTGTCCAGTCCTAATTGTATGTCTTCAAAATGAGCGTTGCTTTTCTTTTTCTTATTCTGCTCATAACCTGACCCTTTACTTTGGCGTGGTGCATTGGCATGTCGCAGTAAATCAATTAATATCATTTTAAATTAAAACGAGCTTAATAATTTCCATGTGAATGACTTAGCGTTTTTCTCTTTCCTTTATTTCTACCAAAAACTGGATCACAAAAGTCTGGTGCTTTGGTTTGATTAAAATGTTTTGTTTCTTTTTAAGAAAAATTGTATTTAGAGAAACATCAAAATTAATTTCATTTGTTGTTTCTGTTTTGTGTATGTATTTTGGATATTTAAAATGTCCAGTTCCAGTGTTAAATGGATTTAAAGTTTATTGATCTTTGACAATGTGTTCTTGCATTATTACGCCATAACCATTATATTACTTGAAAATGCACTCGAAAAAACAATATTATTGTTTATCGTGATTGCTTAATCCTATGCCACCTGGGCAATATGCAACATTTTAAAGTGGTATAATGGTAATCTTACTGCAACAGTTTACATAACTTCTGACTGAATCCTTGTCCTTCCAATTGTTTCTTTGTCCAACGATGCCACAGTAATAAAAAAAATTTGTTTTCAATACAAGTTTTTGCTTTGTATTACATGTAGTCATAAAAGAAGACGGAAGTGAATCTAGTTTTACCGGATCATAGCAGGAAGGTGAAACGGTATTAAAAAAACAACATCGAAGCTGACAAACTGAGGCAGGAACACAAAACCAGTTCATGACATACAAAAACAGGTGTTTCACCGCACAATGGTGGCCTGACTGAAATATTTCATTAATGTATTAATGAATGCAGAAAATATTATTAAGTGGTATTTGGGGGGTTAGAGGTCACAGGTGCAAAATCTGCAAACTTGCAGATTTTCTTTAAGTATTTATACTTCAGATTCTAAAAGCATCTAAAAATGCTTAAATCTGCCTGTTTTTATAGTTGAAATCACCAAATTAAACTTTAATAAGCAGTAATACGCATAGTGAAAGGCATCTTGGTCCTACAGCAGAACCTTCCTTATCTACAGTCAATCAGAGACGAAGTAAATAAATGCCGCTCCTGGATTGGCTGGTGTCGAGTAGCGAAGCGCCTCTGTATTTCAGCTTCCCAATCTGGATTTTCTTTGGATTATTTCATATTTGCTTTACAAACAAAATGTGCGAAATAGGCGTGTTTTCAAAGAACAATTTGCAGAAATAAAAAAAGAATCAGTGAAAACTGAACTGTGAACACTGTAATTCAGCTAACAATGTTAAAACTAAAAAATTTGAGGGAAATCCGTTACCATTGCAATGATACCAATACATACCCTATATTAATTTAAATAAACCTACATGGGCATGACTGAAGTGATTCCTTTACAGAGTGGCACCATTTTACACCCATTAATCTCTATAGAAACCAACACTTAAATTTTTTAGCGCATTAATCACCCCTAACCTTGTACACTTTAACAAAGAGGTTACTATTGCATAAGAGATGTGCCTGTCCTCAGATTCAGTTAAAAGGTTGAGGTGTGAGCTAAACCAGACCTAAATAGGAGAATAAAGCCTAACGCATTTTTATTTAAGAAAGTATTATCCACTAATCCCAGCATAAAAATCCTAATTTGAAAATTAGCTCCAAACAATGCAATGTTTTTGATACCCAATCCAAGATCAGGCCTTTTTTCCAACTTAAATGTGTTGAATTGTTACTTCATCTTATCATTTATAACCCAAACTATGTTTCTTTATCTGGTGCGTCATAAAGAACAGCGAGACCAGCCGCAGGTTAAGTTCTACAAAAAAAGCAAATAAAACATTTACTTCAGAGACATCACTGTTTCTTGAGTTGACTGTTTCAACGGTAGGGATCATCAGTTCAAGAGAACATGAATTTTAGAGGGGGGGGAAAAAAATAAAGGAATGACTTGTAGAATAGGATGTTATTAAAGCAGGATCACCAAAGTGCTACAGACAATAGATGCTGAGAGATTAAAGGTGAAATCTCCTTACAGGCACAGTGACAGTGCAACACTCACAGGTGTCAAGTGAATGGCAGAACACATGGATTGATGCGTTTTTATTTCACCTTTAACTCCGAAAGTGCAAAACCAGCACAGGAGGCAAGAAGAGAAACTCCCAAATCCTGTCTAACAATTGCTACCATAAAAGATCCTGTCCATTTTTTTTTAATTGAGGTAAACAAAAGAAAGGAGAATAAAAGGAAAGATGAGAAGTAAAGAAGAGAGCGTAGTCAGGAACAGAGCCGTGATCCCTACAGCTGAAATTAAATCATTTCAAAATTGTCTCAGCACAATGGATCCTACTGACTGCAGCCTGCACTCCCCCTCTGTCCAGTGAAACAGATGCAGGAAAAAAAATGGATGAACAGAATTCAGTCAAAAGTAATTTAAAAAAGGGTAGACCTTTTGGAGGCCTGCCGTCAAAGCCTAGCTGTGTCAAGATGCACGGGATGACACACCCTCTTTCTTCCTATTACAAGCCATAAACATAATGGAACATTGTGATTAATATCAAATAGTCACAACCTGAATGTATTACATTAAATATATATTACAATTACTTTAATTCCAGACCAAAAGCCAAATGTTTGAAGGTGTTTACCTTTGGCTTCCTCTCTTCTTCTACTCATTTGGCAAATTACATATTTAAACCTAGAAAAGTACTATTAACATGTCAACTCAGACATCAGCGACTCATTAAAAGAAATCTTACAGAAACAAAAACAAAACACATTTAAACAATGCATATGTTCATATTACTTTGAGGAAGCTGCACTTGAAATGTTTTCAAAGTTGGAGTCAGTTTCACTTTTGCAATTCTGGCTCTCTTAGGGTTAAAAAACAAAATGAAAGTCGGTGGATTCAGTTCTCTGAGTGCCCAAAGCCGTAAACTAAAATGACATTTGTTTAATTCTACTCATGAATTGGATGAAGTTTAAAAAACTGTGCCAGATTTGTAAATGAGAGAAATGCTGCTGGCTTTTATGTGCTTCAAATGTTTATCTGGGTGGTTCAGTTTTTTTTTTCTTTCATTTGAGTAACTTGTGCAAGTTAGGGCATGGGTAAACTTTCTAAATAAGCCATGTGTGCATAGCTAAATGGCTAACAAGGTATAGTACTTTATCAATACATGATAAAGATCTTCTAATATGCTTTTTGTTCAAATAGAAATCTTCCTCAAAGCAAACTTAAATGCATTTCCAGCTGCACTTTCTGAATTATGGCGAGCTTACTTTGGTGTTCATGTTTTGCGAGAACTCCAGGATGGTGTCCACTCTTGTCCACGCATCTGGATGCTCTTTTAAGTGTGTCAACACTTCCTGCGCCATTCTTTGCTGCGATACAAAAACGGAGGGAACTTTTCAAGGTTCATACCAACAAAACAGTTTATTTTAAAGAGGAGAATATGGTAAAAGAGATTAGATTGTCGATTATTCTGGGTCCTGTTTGGGTTAATGAAGCCAACAACGTACCTGAGGTCCCACGCCATGATATAGGCAGTTCACAACATTATCCAGCAAGTTGATATCCAATTTCTGGTTGAAGTCCAGCAGCTGTTGTGCTGCATGGTCTGCTAACATTGTCATAACTGCTGGCATAGAGTTCTGTAACAAGGACAGGGAGGGGGTCATGAATGCACAGAGCACACTCAGTCGGCAAAGTCATGTGAACCATGCGTTTGGAAATGAGTCCAAACAGCTGACCGTGTCACAAACATCATTTAGAGAGCTGTCACTTTGAGAAATTGAACTTGTGGTGTCATATGTCTGACAATGTTTTGGAGGAAATAAGACAAATAGATGAAGAAATTTCATTCACCTGCCTATGCTGATTCTGGGTTATTAAGCAGAATAATAACTCTTGATATCATACCCAGACTGGACTAAACACCAAAACGACTGAAGATGTAAATTAAACAAGTGATAGGCTGCAAAATTTGACTATTAAAAGGTAAAATAGGTCAACATTGATTAGCAAAGTTGAGCAAGCAACAGAAAACCAAAAGTCAATGACTTTGCTTAGTTTGTGTAGACCAGACGTTTCACAGTTTCCTCTTATATGACCCTTAGCATGAGGTTTGAAGCAAGCTCGCTTATAACACAGCAAGGGCTAAAGTCACACTTTATTAAGGTTTTAACGAGCCACGTGCCGGATATACAAAGCGACGTCATATTGTTTACATCTGCATGTAACGGAATTCAGTCCAAAAACAGACTCCAGCACAAATCCAAGGCTGGAAATATACACTCAATCTGACATGGAGCTCAGTAGGAAGTTATTCCCAATATCTCTACCGAGACGGGTGTAAACAACGCGCACACGGTGCTATAATTAGCCCGCAAATGACGCTCCATTTGAAGCTAGTCGTTACACGAACTGGTCACATGTGGTCCTTTCACTGCTCACTACAACCACTCCCACCAAGGATGCCAGAGACAGAGGACGCCCATACAAACACGTTACTATCAAGCTGTATCATCACCACTATGAAGTTGGTGTGCATTATTCTTGATGCGAAACTATTTGCGGCATTGCTTGGATACAGACAGCAGAGGTTACGATGCGCACCTAGCAACATAAACTTAACATCCGCTCGGATCACGCGCAGGAGTGGATGCTGCTACAGTCAGTGGGAGAGGCGAGGGTTTAACCAGAAAGCACATGGTTATTTATTCATCTGCGTTGTCGCACTTTTTGCTACAATTTCTCCCTATGAAAAAAGTTACAGCACTTTTCCCCCTGACTGCTAACATTAGCTTAAACTAATACAGTTGCGAACGCTAGCTAGCGGTCAGTCAATGGCTGCTTGGTTATCCCTACTGATGCTGGCAGTGCCATCCGAATTAACTTGTTTTCAAAAACACCGTGACAATATAATGTAGCGCTTAAATAGCATATATAAATATCCCTACAAATATATGCATTTTAATACTAAAAAAACACAGCAGGTTTGCAGTTAACCCTGGTTACCTACCTAAAAGTCCAAGGCTCTGACTCAAAAGAGCGGCGTTTGCCAAAAGAAGCTACAAGGTTAACAGTGAGGCACTTCACTGTTAATTTGGAAAGATTTCCTATTTTTGCTGCTGTTTCAGCGTTGACTAAATCCAGCTCCAGCAGCGAATGATGCCTAGCTGCTAAGAATGTTAGATTCCCAAAACTACAGTTACGGAAAACCGAGCGAGCTTCCTTTCCGATACATTTTACGAAAAAATAAAAGTAAAACCTTGATTCACTTATTAATTCGTTACTCTTGTGATTTTTCCGGCGGGGCGGTATAAAGGTTGTGGTGCCTGCGCCTCCTCTCCTCTCTCAAGCAACTAACTCACAACCGGTTGAAACCGGTTCAGACTGGGAGATTCCATCTCGGTTTAGTTTTCAGCCGATGGCGCCGCGTAAAAGTTTGGACCTAGATTCCGCCCACCTAGCGCGCTGATTGGCTGAAACCATGACGGAGACTCCCTTCTCGGAGTCCCATTGGCTAGATGAACTGTCAGTCTATTTCAATTCGCTCAAGCGCCCACGCGACTTCTCCGCCCGGAGAGAAAAAGAGGGCAGACTCCCATGCAGAGTGGACTTCTGCACGATTCAGCGCATCAAACTCAATATTCTCTCATTCAAATGGTATTTTTCTTTATTTATATCATTAATAAGTTAACAAAATGGATTACAACCCAGGCATACTTCACAAAATTAGCAAAACAAGCCCACTTTTACGATTATAACCCTTCGGAGTGAATGTTCTGCTACTTTTTAAGGCAACATACCCTGCAATGACAGCGACTGTCACATTCAGGTAACACTAGAGGGGCTGAACGATATGATGAACCGCAAGCGCCATTCATTTGCCTGTTGCTTGTAAGCTGGTAATTTTCCACCAGCCACGAGTGGGAGTGGTTACGCGATCACCGGGGTTAGAAAGCGACCTCAAGGAGATTTTGGCTCCTCTTGAGTGACTGACAGCCCTGCGGAGATAGAGGAGACTGCAAATATATCAGTGTCAGCAGCATCATAGGCAGGACATGTAGCGACGTGCTGTGTATTTTCTTGCAAATTAGGAGGTTTTAATGCACAGAGAGGATGCAAACATGACAGCGTGCTTTTTTTTCTTCCTCCTGCGCTGCGGTCACGTGGTGCCGCGCGGTTCTTGATGGAAAAATACTGGGATTTCGTGTGTAGAGGAGAGAGTACACAACCCAATAAAGTCACTCGGAAAGGATTTTTTTTTTCTCTCAAAATGCCATTTACCCAGCAACACTGTCAACGCTTATTTTTTTTGTCATGATTTGCATTTTTTCCATACCCAATTAGATGCAATATGTATTTGTGAATGACATTTTTCAACCTCTATCCAAAAACTAAGCCAAAAAACATGTAGTCTTACACTCAATCACAAACATAGACACAAAACATCTATAATAAACAAATCAAAGCAGTTAAATTATTTGAATAATTCATTTACAGAAAGAAAAATAATAGATTTATTACATAGTAGCATATTTAAATCACTTGTTTGTGACTTTAAGCTTGAAAATAATTTTGCTACGAATATTACAGACTAATTAAAAAGGATCTTCTAACACAAATTTCCATTGCTTAAGGAGATGACAACATGGAAAGTTAAGTGGAAGGAAAACAATTTGGGAAAAAGCTCCATAAACAATGCTGATCATAGAGTTTCAGGAAGTTGTATGATACATTAACTGTGATTAGGGTCAATGTTTAATGAGCCACGAGACAGGTGTATCAACAGCTGTCACATTCTGTTGATAACCTTCAAAGAGCGTCGTTTTTATGGAGTGTTACTCGCGAAAATGAGAGACTCGCCGTTTACAGTGTGCTTTTTGCAAGCATATTAATGGAAAGTTGAGTGGAGGGAACAACAAGAATTTAGAGGAGATTCACAATGAATCCTAAGTGGTCTTTTCCAAAAAATAAGATGGTTTTGCATTTTATTTGTAAATTAATTTTGGAAATAGCACGGGAGGAACAGAATCTACATATGCTGACACATTTATGGAGATAAATACCTGCCTATATGACCATTGTATCACTTTTGACTAATTAGCTATCTTACTAGCCTCATCTAGAAGCCCATAGTGAATTTATAAAGTGTTGTTGAGAAGAGAGACATAAGAGTCAACAAGAGTCCATTAATGCAGAAATTCATGCCAAAGGAAACTCAACTACTGAGTGCATATGATCTGCTGTACATGCAAATACTTTTTGGTAGGTTGAGATTTCTGTATTTTTAAATAGAAATTTTTATTGCTCTAAGTACATTTTCTAAGACTAGACTTTTATATTGAAGCCATAATAATTAATCAAAACTGTGAAAAAAATATGTGACAGTTTTTTGTCCGTATTGCGAAGCTCTACTTCCAGCAAGAATTCAAATCTTCTAAATTTTAATATGAAGTCTGAATTCAATCCAATAAAATTTAATTCTGTATTAGTTTAGTAGCCCTAACTTCAAAATTGATGCATTTTCTCTACTTTTAAAGCAATTTAATTGTCTCTTTCAATTATGTCTCTTTGGAGTTTTCCAAAACGTTTGCACATTACTAACACCACTTAAAATCAGCTTGTAGTTTCTAAATTCACCATGTGTCAACAGTGCAACCTTCAAGGAAGTGCATCTTAAGATTTAACTGATGCTGCCAAGGAGAAGTGAAAAGCTTTATCCACACCCTTTCTGCAAGATTTTGATTTTGTTGTTTCACCTGTCATGTTCCGCCACCACCGGTGTGACCGCGTCCTTGGAGCAGACGCAGTCACCCAGCCCGTCCCAGTTGGCCTATATATCCCAGAGTCTTTGTTATTAATAAACAAGATTTCAAAGCCTATTATCTTTCCTGGAGAGCCACTGAAGAAGCTGCGACTGGCTGTGTGTACGCTGCTTTTAACGCCACAGATCCGGCTCGCAGGTTCAGTGCTGGTTCTCTTCTGGATGAAGCCAAAAGAGAGTTGCTGCTGAAGGTAACTTTGTGCACTGAATTCAGCAAGTACGAAAAGCCAAAAGACAAAAAGCTACAACAACAAAAACCCACAATGCAACAACAAAATACCACTATGCAACTAAGAAAAGCCACAACACAACCAAGAAAAGCCACAACACAACCAAAAAAAGCCACAACTCAACTAAGAAAAACCACAATGAATCAACAAATACCACAACACAACAAAAGCCAGAACACTTTAACAAAAGCATTTCTTTAAATCTCTTCAACACAATGCGGCGGTTCAGCCCATACTGTCGACAAATCTGTGTTGTAGCTCACTGAGCTCCAGCTCCATTTCCTCGTAAATCATCCTAAGACTTAAAGCTTTTTTCCTTCCACTCAACTTTCCAGTGAACTTTCCACTTGAACAAAGCCACCTCCTAGCCTTCCGTCCTCATAAAAGTTGCCAGTGATTGTCTCCTAGTCAATATCAATCCAGCATTGATGTGTAGACCCAAACATAACATTTCTGAATTAAAACAAACCCTTTTTTTTTATTATCAATGTGTCATATTAAAATTTTCTGAAAAAACTGTGAGCCATAAAAATTATACTGCAACATTTCTGGATTGAATATATTTTATTTTATCTCTTGTAATAATTAATTCCACAATGTGTGTGTCTATTTTCTGATTCTCAGATGCTATAAATTAAATTAAATGAACATCTACCTGCAGCAAAAATGAAAACAGACTTTTCTAGTAACGAACAGAGCGCTCCACTTTTCAGGAAAATATCAATCAAGTCGATTAAACATGTCTAAAGTCCTTCTGAGTATTGAGTGCAAGATAAGATATTTTCATACAGGTTTGCAGAAGGCTTCAGCTTCGATAACTGTTGTGGTTTATCATTTACATGACCTGCATGATCACACAGCTGCACGCCCCGACTGATTTTGACTGTGTCATTGGTTATGCAAATAAAGAAGCACGCAGGTTGAAATTGCAGAGTGTTTTTATCATAAACAACTTTACAGAGAAAAGAAATTAATGCATAAACAGTACGATGGAAATCCACAAACCTGCATGTCATTGTGTTCATGTTTTCTGGTATTTGCCCCTATTTACTCTAAGGAAAACATTAATGGAATCATGTTTTTCTTAGGGTTAAAGGTTCCAGTAATGGTTCAAATTTGGATAAGTGTTAATGCACTATTGGGCAGAAGTGGGAAAAGTGCCAAAAACATAGTACTCAAGTAAGAGTGACAATACTTCAACATGTTTTTACTCAAGTAAGAGTACAAAGTAGCAATAAATTATTCAAGTAAGAGTAAAAAGTATTTGGCAAAAAGTCTATTCACGTACCAATCAAATTATCAATCACTTAATATCTAAAAATTACATAATCAGACAGACCAAAAGGTAAAGTTAAGTGGAAATTTTGGTATCTTAGGAACAAAAAATATAATAATTTATATAAGTAACAAAAATATAACTAAATCAGACAAAATAAATTGTTTCCAAATCAGTTTCTTTCAACCAAAAACTCATGAAACTGTGACAGAAGCTGCAGGTGTGTATCTGTGTCTGGTGAATTTATGGTTAAAACATGTTTGTTTTTCATTCAGTGGGTGGAAAATCCAGAAATTTTACTCAAGTAAGAGTAAAAATACTTCATGAGGCCCTTTTAGGACAAAAATTATGTTTTCTCACACACACTACTACAGACTCACACAAGGCTAAAATTAAACATATACACTATTAAAGTATCATATTATATGTGTGAGAGAAAATATAGTTTTTGTCCTAAACAGCCCCTCATAATACTTCATAATAAAATTACTCAAGTAATAGTAAAAAGTATCAATTCTATTCAAAGTACATCTTATTTTTAAAAAAAGTTATTAAAGGAAATGTAACTAGTTACTACCCAACCAAAATGAATGTAAGTCAATGCAATGTCTAATTAGGATATAAATACAAAGTCTTAAGCAATACTTTAAGCAAGTTTGATGCTAATAAAAAGTTAAATTAACGCATACAAACATAGAAGGATGCGTTTTTTTGACTTAAAATTAAAGTTTTTACAACTTTATGGCACAATAATGCTGATTTCCTGTAAAAGTAAATGCCATTACAGAAGTTTTCCAGCCCTTTTCCTGCTTCTACTCCACACAAATGGGAATTTCTCTCAGTGCACTGCTGGAATTTATCATCAAACTTGTGCGAAGTTTGGAAGTGAGTAACTTCAAATCAGGCGCAGGCTGGTTAAATCTTGTTCTTTCTGGTTAGACCTCAGTAGTCCATTTACATATATTCTCATTGCATCACACTGGGGGGCTGACCTCCATGAGGTAATCACCAGAAAAAAAAATGTTGTGCTGGCTCATACTGCTCTTGTCCTGTTGCCTGAATGGTCGTCTTGGTATGCAGCAGGGAAAAGGAGAAACAAACTGTCTGACTCAAAGTACGGGGGTTGTTATTGTGCAATGTAGTCACACAGGATATTCTGAAGAAAAGCGCTCAGCTTACTTGGTTTTACTTGACAGAGTTGTTTGGGTCAGAAGTGGGAAAAGGAGTCCAAATACACCTTTTGTATTTGGCTATTAGTTCTTTACTGGTAAAGAACTAATAGCGCCCTCTTCCGCAATCAGAGATTAAAGAGAGTGTTTCATTGTCCTACAGCGCCCTCTGCTGGAAGCACAACATAAGAGCATTAAAATACTCATGGCCAGACTGAATTAGTACATTTCTATGACGGCGTCAGAGGGTCACAGTTGATAGAAAAACTAATAGTAAATTTCCGCCAAAAATCTCCGAAATTTTGAGATTAATCTCAGAAATTTTCAAGAAAAACCTCGGAAATGTGTGAGATTGAAAAGTCAAACATTTCTTACAATAATAATAAAAATAAAAACTAGAAAATTTTGAGATTAAACTCAGAAACGTTCAAGAAAAAACATAGGATTTTCTGAGCTCCAAAAGTTGAAAATTTGCAAGAAAAAAATCAGAAATTTTGAAATTAACCTAAAAAAATTAGTAATTTCTAATAAACATTTTAAAGGTTGTTGGGTTTTTTTTTTTTTACAGAATGACCAAAAATCAAATCAGCAGGCTGACTGTTATCAAAAAGAAACAAATCTGCCTTAATTCACTGCTCTCTTCTTGTGTTAGCAAGAATAAACTTTTAATAATAAAAAGCTTGCAGCCATTATCAATTTGCATTAAAATGGACTCTCCTGCATTAAACTGAGACAAATAATATCATGTCTGAAACAAGTTTTCATGATGAGATGATCAGATGCAGAGAAGAAGACTACAGAGAATACAAAAATATGCTAGCAGAGGATTTTATTTGGTAAATGATCAAGGTGAAAGTATTTCTGTCACGCTAAATAAAGTGACCTACTCTGTGTTTGTAGTTTTCTCCTTCCAGAAAGCTGTCTCACACTGTCATCTCTTCCAGATTCCTCAAACAAAAATATATTTATTTTTCGTCCAACTGCAGCTCACAGTTGAACTGACGATTTATGGACGTCACCAAACAACATATCAAGTGTTATTTTAAGAATATATAAATATTTATACATGTTATATAATGATTAACTACAATGTAGGTACAATTTTCATTAAAGAAGAAAATGTCCTGCTATAAAATGAGGAAATTTTGCATTAATTGTTTGAACATTCCTATCAAGTCTAATACAGAATTTTACCATGTTCATCATGTTTAATTTATTTTCATTTCTATTAATACGAAACTGAAATTTTCTGTATTTTTACAGTATTTCTCCAGAGACATTCAAAAACATTTTAAACAACATTTCTCTTGTTGAAAAACTGAAATTGTATCGTATTTTAATTGCCTATCTCCTGGTACATTCAGAAGCATTTCTGTTGTTTAAAAACTGAAATTTCCATATTTTTACATTTCTCAAACATTAACATGAACACAAGAAAAAAACCTGTTAGAAGTATGAACAGAAAGTTTTCACATTTTAGTATATTTACCCATTTTTATGTTTTTTTTTCTTTTACAATCTAGAGGGAAAGAAGGTTATCAAAAAGTAGAAAACAGATTAATTGTTGGAACAAAAGCTTCTGTATCCATGAGCAAGTAAAGATAAACTACTAAAGGCGTCTGTTGCAGGATTTGTTCTTTAAGGTTTGTGTCCACTTTTCTGTGAATGACAAAAGCTTTCTGATTCTGGAGACTATTCTTAAGCTGACAGAAAACAGCTGTGCTCCACCAACATGTTGATAAGAAACATATTTCACAATTCATTGGTCCACAGTTGGCCGCAGGGAGGCGCTGTTGTTTGCACTTTTGCCTTGTCTTGGTTCACATGTTCCAGATAATTTCTACATAAAAAAAAAAAAAACTTACGGCTTTCTGTTAATTTACGCAAGTAATCAAATTTAAATAAAAACAACACTTATAAACTGGCCTCTACTCTGAGGGTTTTTTTTTTTTTTTACGTTTTTCTTGATAACAAACAACACTGTGTTCTATTTTTGCACATTTAAGGTCAGATTTAAACATAATCAGACCCTGAGAACAAACACATAATTGAATCCAGCAATTTAGCACTTAATTGTGTTTATTTGTTTGTTTTGATCCGTGTGGTCCATTCGAGCTCCTAAAACAAAACATAAGCAAATATAAAATATAACAGTCAAAAATTCAATAAATAGGATTCTAATTAGGGATGAAAGTAATCGATTAGTGAGTTAAAAATGAGTTTTCTCTTGCGTCAAGACGGTCGACCATCTTTCAATAACATGAAGGGCGAAATTATTCATAATGCTGAATTTTTAAAAAGAATATATTTTAACAATTTTTTATTTGGAAAAATATATATTTTATAACAATTTTAACAATTGTTAAAAATTGCTTAACAATTTTTAATAAACGATTTTGACTATTTTTAACTATTATAATTCTTTCATAACTTGGACATATTTGGACCGTTTGTCTCTCCTCTTAATCTTCTTCGTTTGATAATAAATGGTTCGGCTTAAGAATGACCAGTGGCGTCCTCTGCTGGATAGAGGTCAAACTACAAAATTTAAAGAAGGTCTGAGGTGCAGTATGTAACTTTTATAAAAAAATATTTTTTAAAGTATTTGTTGACGCTATCACTATGTTGTAACAATTTGCTATGAGACAGATGGATCTCTTTCACTTCCTCCCTGAGCTAAATGCACAACTCCAGACCAAAAACAACCAATCAGAGCCCGGAGGCGGGGCTTAACACTGTCAGTCAGCTCATGTACGCGCTGCTAAATGTGCTAATGACGGAGAAACAAGAGAGTTACAGCAAAACCGTGTATCCGCCATCAGGAATGAATGCTAACTACCATTAGCCTCCATGACAAGCTCTGCTAGCTGCAGAGTAGCAGAGGAGGGGATGAGCAGCACTACACTGAGGGGTGATTGATAGCACCAAGACCCTTCTTGCTCTGAAACAGTTATGACATAGTTCAACAGCAGTTTTTACTGCAACTTTAATCGTTTGGAACAAATTTTAATCTAATTAATCGACAATCGTAAGTTCACTAATCCTTGTAGGAAATAAACTTCTTTTGTTATTCCCTCTCTTTTTGATTCATTTATCCCTCTATTTTTCAGTAGTAACGATGAAAGTCCAATTCTCGCTTATATGTTTATTAAATCTTTTGTCATCTACAATGAGTTGCCCTGATCGATAGGCTAATTACTGCTCAGCCTCCACACCTGCCTGTCTGCCGTCTGCTGTTCAATAATAGCTTACAGCTGCAAAGGAAGGAGGGGGACAAACCCAGAGGGGCAAGGGGGGTAAAAGGAGGGCAAGAGAGTGAAGGAAGGAAGGAAGGAAAGAGGGGGCGGCGAAAGCAGAGCTGTGATGCAGGCAGTGAATCACATGAGCAGGGATCTGTTTACAAACCGAGAGCTGCAGATGAGAAGTGGAGAAGAGAGACGAGGGAGGAGAGTGAACGTGAGAGGAGCCTGGATCAGAATTAAGATTAGCGCCGTTGTCTTTCTGTGTTACCAACCCTGCGCCGTAGGTTCTGCGTATGGAGCAGGGAGGCAGATGGAGGCGCTGCCATCGACTTTCCACGGGAGAACCTGCCCGGATAACAGGGAAATTCATCCGTGTCGATTTTCTTTGTCTCTCCACAGCAGGAATTTGAAGCCATTGATAAAAAGAGTGACACAAGGATATAACAGTGACTTGGGATTGCATCCGTGAGTCCACGTAGGTTTCTTTGTCATCCATTGAAGATACAAAGGCGGATCTGACAGTCGATGGGAGTGTTTAGTGGATGGCTCCTTTGTGTTTTAAACTAAGTAAACCTGGTTTTAGTTACCAATCCCAGAGAACTTGTTGAGAAACCCAAAACTTTTCCCGGCTGAGTGCCGGTCAACCATTCACACGTTATTGGATGCATCCGGTTCACTGGTGTTACGGTAAGTGTTTTGGATCCACCAGCTGCACAGCCCTTCTTCATATTTTGCGCCACACAAACTGCGGTCCCTCTGACTTTGAATTGCAGCCCATTAAAGTTTGACAAAGGAGAACCGATACAAGCAGGGCTAGCTTCAGCGATTTTGGAGTCAAAAGGCAAATTAAACAAACTCCGCCCATCCAAGATGTTCAGTCCTTTGGTTCTTTTATGCTTTTAGCGCAGTCTATTATGAAGAAGTGTCTTGAACTTTTTCAGGATCAAATTAAAGTTTAGAAAAGTCACCTGCAATCTTGTTGGCAAAGGCACTACTTGTCCTTGTCTATGTTCACTAGACACCAAATCTATATTGACCACTATTTTTAGATTTAATTATTTAATATAATTTTAGATTTTATTCACTAATTCATATGTTTTCAATCTGGAGCTTTTATAATTGATAACTCGGTGCTGCCATGCTGGTCGTGTCTGGACCGGAAATACGTCCGTCGAAGATTTAAATCGAAAACATTTTAATTCGTTATTCTTTCAAATCAACCCATTTCATTCAAAGTTAAGATGCTAAGTTACACTTTTGGATATTCCAGCTTAAATAATGTTTAACTGAACTGAAAAAGTATGACAGTATGGTACATTGCAAAAGATGCTATCAGTATTGTTGTCCCTCAAAAATTAGCTAATTACAATTGTTTAACAACTAAATAGTACTGCTTAACAGACGCATTTAAAAGTTGTACAATTAAATAGAGATATTGTTAGTGTGAAAAGTGTACAAAACTGGTATATTAGATCACATGGTTAGCAATTAGCTTTGTTTTTTCCCTCCAAAATATGCTAAATGCTTTCGTCTCAGAAAAAGCACTAACAAGTTAGTTTAAAGAGTTATATCAACATATTCTATCACTGAGAACCTGCAAACCTTGACGATTCTCATAAATCAACCCCAGTCTGCCTTTTTCCGTTTATTATTTAACTTTTCTGTAACAATGACAGCCAATTAAAGACAGATCTTTATCAACAGAATCTAAATGCTAAATGTTTTTAAGCTAAAATTTTGATAGTGGTTTTCTTCTAAACTAACCAGATTTCAAAATGCCAAAGCATTTTTTTTAGATGAGACTGAAGTTGTGGATATCTAAAAAATAAAAATAAAAAGGGATACATATTACACAAAAAATGCTTGGAAAGAATGTGCTTCAGTAAATGCTACATTTTAGCATTGTTGTTTTCCCTCCAAAATGCGCTACAGGCATAATTTTCATACTTGCATGATTAATTACCAACAATTTCAAAACAAGGTAGCTAACCTTGGGACACCGTATTTTAATATGAAGAGCATGATATGATAGTTGTAGTTAAATAGAGAAAAAATTGATTGTTTTTGGTTTAAATGATGCCAAGTTGATCTATAGTGACTCTTTTTGGCAGCACAGACTTTGGAAGTATGTTACCCACAAGGCCTTGCAGGATTACTTAATAGTTTGCCAGGCTTACGGATTCACATGTAATCTGAACATTTTCTTTTCCATTAGTATCTGCTTGGTTAAACTTGATTCGAGGTCATTTTCCATTACACCCCATTGAAAACCAAGTCAAACCAACTCAAGTAGAGTTGCGATAAGAAGGTACAACTGGAAAGGAGACTTTTGGTTTTTCTTTCTTTCAAAACTAACCCAATTTTTCATGGCTTCAAAGTTACCAACACCCACAATGATAGAAGTAATCTTAGATAATCTGGAATTGATGGCCATTCAGTATGAAAAAATATGACAGAAGAGTGTTTGACATGTTATGCGACATTAAATGCTACGTTAGCATTGTGGTTTTCCCTCCAAAATGTAACCACAAGAAATCTGTAGATTTTTTTTTTTGCTTAGTTTGAGGACATTATCAATTTTTACTAAATTTTTCTACCTTTATGATGAAGTAAATATCTAGCATAGCTTTATGTCCTTCTGGGGCTGCCATCATAATCTTTCAGTCTGCTACACTTAATTATTCTGATTTTCTGCAATTGTGAGCTGCCGCTTAACTGTTTTTTCTTTTTAATTCATAATCTTTTTTAAGAAGCTATCCATGTAAATCTTGACTTTAAACATGGAACTCAATTTTTATATAAGCTCCCAATAACCTGCTGTTACTCTACATTTCCTTTTTAAGTTGGTTTTATAAGACTCAACACAAAAATGTACACCGCATTTTTAGTTTTTCCTTTGCGCAGACAAAACTATGAACATCAGCAGGAAAAATCTACAGAAACAGCTGTAATGTTTCCAGACCAGATCAACTACCTCACCTCACCTTAACCATGTTCAAGTTCAGACCTGTTCATGCATGCATGCAGCATTTGCACAGTGGCCTACCTTTTGGTCCTCCACTATCAATGATTTACTAACATAGTGCTAAGATTACAGCTGCCTCCTCTTTAACCTAAACGTCCAGCCAAACACTCGCCTTACCAGCCCTCTGTAATGCGCCTTTACTGGTGTGACCTTTGTGTATTAAAGTCTGGCTGCAGAGCAGGAGTACAAGCTATTCTGTCTAACCGCAAAAATGTGCTAATTGCATCATTGCGCTACACTGATGGGGGTTTGTGTGGAAGGAAAGCCGCTCCGTTTAATCACCAAGGCTAAGAAAAAAGTTTATTCTCAATTAAAATATCTGAGAACCCAACATGGAGGTGAACACATTCCTGTGACATGCAGGTGCTTTGCAGTGTGAAGAATATTTGTAAAAATTTTATTCACTCTCATAGAAAAGTCACAGACTGTTATACAGAGCACCAAAAAGAGATTATGTATGACAAATCTGACTCAAGAAAAAATAAAACACTGCAAAAACACAAAATGTTACCAAGTATTATTGGTCAAATATCTTGGTGTCCTTGAAATAGGATAACATAACTTCCAAGTAACTTCCCAGCAAGATAGTGGAGCTTGTTTCAAGTAAATGATTCCTTGATATTGATTTTAAAAAGTACTAGTTCGTCCAGCAGATTATTTTACTTCTAACAAAGCATTTCCCCCTATTATAAGTGAAACAATCTGCCAGTGTAACCAGTACTTTTTTGTTAATATTAAGGAATTATTGACTTAAAACAAGCTCCTAAATTTAGCTGAAAAGTTATTTGTAAGCTTTGTCTTACTTTAAGTGTACTAAGATATTTGTGTTAGAAAGTAGTCCAAGAATACTTGGTAAAGTTGTGTGTCTGTGTTTGCAATGAAATCACAAAAATTATATAAAACTTTCTGAATTAATGGCTGAAAATTAATTAACATTCCGACTTTGGAGCCAACCCCCCCCTACGCCCCCACAATATTTTTATATATATATTTTTTTCTATAAAACAAAACCATGATAATAATGAGCCTTTAATTTGATTTTATAAAATAAATACCTGCACTGGAGGTGGGCGAATCGATCCAGAATATTGATACTAAGTTGGGATCTGTATCAGATTGATACTAGCGTAGTTAAGGTCAATGCTTCAGTTTTAGATTCTTTGGATTGTAGTTTTCCAACTCTACCCCAGATACTTTATTTTGATTTGCCGCATTCATGACATTTTCACTGTAAACATTTGTTTGTTGGATAAAAAAAGATAATTTCCTATTTGGTTCCAGCCATATCCCTAAAAAACACTTGTTCCATTGAAAATATGATGCTAATTCTGTCTCAACCAAACTTCTCTCAATAATCTGCTGGGATTTTAAAAAGGCATATAATTTAATCTATTAAGGTAAATAATCTCTACCCATGATTCCCATTTTTAGGGTGTCTGTGTGACTTTGAACTGCAGCACTTTGTCCCTGACTGCAAGATGACAAGCGAAAGTCTCTTCAACCTGCCGCTTAATATTTACATCATCATCCTGGGCATCGGCCTCTTCATCCTCATGCTCAGCCTCATCTTCTGCTGCTACTTGTTCAGGTACACTATAAAACATCTGAAGGTGGTTTGACTTGAAAATGAAGCAAGTAAAGTCAACCAGAAATTTTTATTTAATTTGCATTAATGCATTTTTATTAAAAATCAGAATGAATTTAGCTCAGAAACATTTAATTTTGTTGTGCGCAAACATTGTCCTCAACCAGTTTGCATTTAGCGGTTCAAATGCTAATGTGAACACCAAGCAGACTGCTCCAAAAGCAGGAAGTGGACTATAGCGCAGGGCATTCTGGGTAAATACATGTCGTTTTCTTCAGTGGTTCTTGGTGCAGCCCCACCACAGGTGAGGAGGGTAAATGTTTTTCAAGAGGTTTAGTTCACTTACATAGTGCAGTGTGAAAGCGAACCACACCAGCTGAAAAAGTAACAAATGTTGCAGCTTTGGTCCCCAATCGGACCAAGTCTATCAAACTATCAGGTGTGAAAACCCACTTAAAATTATTAGTTCACTCAACTCTTGGAGATGTGACAAAATTAATCAAAAGCTAATACATCTCACTAATATTTGACAAACTTAAGTTCAAAATCTAAAACTTGCCAGATTTCTTTGACTTAAAGAGTAGAAGCTAGTAGACACAACTAAAAGCGGCTCAAATATTTTACAGTGAAGATCCCAAGTTTTGATGTTTTTTGTGCAGCCCTGCTTGGTGTGAGGGACTTCACTGCTCAGGTTGTTACATGAATTTGACATCATACGAATTCCAAGACTGCTTGAAGCACTGAGCATCCCCAGCTGATTCATTTAGCATGACAAGACTTGTATCAGCGAGGAGAGATAAAGAAACGCATAATTTGCACAGTAGGGATGTTTTTAGGTGACAAACTGGTAAGTTTTCCTTGAGCTACATGGAGAGGGCGTGTTGCATAAAATTCTGAACCAACTAGCTATAATTATTCACCAATATTTAAGTAGGCCAAGGACATAAAATCTCTTCTTATATTCTTTCTATCCTTCTTTCTGTCTTGAGTATTTTCATTCCTGATATTAAAGGAGATTTGGTTCGATTGGGGACCAAAATTGCAACATTTTCAGCTGTTGCAGTTCGCATTCACACTGAACAGTGTCAAATGAACCAAGCTAATTGAAAAATTTGTTCTTCTCCTTGCCTAAGATGACAAAATCCTCTGACATGAACACAATTTTCTTCTTTACAAAAAATAAACAAAAATGGAAATCAGATTTTAGCAGTTGAAGGATTTCTAGCGCTATACTTGCATGTTTGTTTGGTTGTATTTACGCAGAATGCCCTGCGCTGTAGTTTGCTTCCTGCTTTTGAAGCGGTCTCCGGTCCACTTGGCATTCACATATGCATTCAAACTGCACCAGAGTTCACTTCAACCAGACCAAGACCGAGGTTGCAGGTCGACCACAATTTGCTTTTTTGGTCAGCGTCAGAGTTTGATTCTGCATTCACACCTCCATGAACAAACCGGACTTCCTGGGCCTGTAAACCACTCTACTGCTTTTCTACTTTGGGGTGTTTTCACACCTGATAGTCCCATAAACTTGGTTTGATTGGGGAACAAAAGTGCAACATTTGTTACATTTTCCACTGATTCTCACAGTTGTCTCATGTTGCCATTTTGTTTTCATTAAGCCCAATAAACCAACTATTTTGTTGCAGACTTTGCCCCAAGCATGGCTTGTGTTTGGCTCTTCAAACCACCTTTAAAACAGCATTCTGAGTTTTATTTTGTTACTTCTTTACAGACTAAGAAGACAAGGTACAAGAGAGCATTATGGCTACAATGAGGTAACATCTTGTTACTGAAAGATTCCTACAAGACTGTTTTCATTTGCTTTTCTGTTAGGTAAAGTAAATTATTTCCTTTGTCATCAACAGGTAGTTCTAAAAGGAGCAGGAAAGAAACTGAGTCTTCTTGGTGTAAGTTGAATACATGTTGCAAGCTAATACGGATTTTGGGGTTGAACATTTAAAGTACTTCAGGTTCTTATATGTTCATTTATCGGATAGAAGCGCTTGGTTCCAGTGGCTGTAGCATCAAGCACACATCTAAACTTTTCAATTACCGCTATTGGTGTAAATAAGGGCAAATTTGGGGTAATTGGTGGCTATTTTATTGAAGCTTTACAAAGATCACTGCACCTCTTCCTTAGTTAAAATGACTAGTTGACTTTTCTTTCCCATTTTGAAGAGTAATAGGCTTCAGAGTTACGCCTTATATCCTTGGTAGTATGATCAAGAAGATTTCTAGGATAAATTAGTTTTTTTTTTTTTTGTTTTTTTTAATTTGCTGAAGTGGTTTCATGGTCTGGTATTTTCTTTTTCCAGCAAACGTGTGCAGTATGTTTGGAAGAGTTTCGCAGCAGGGATGAGCTTGGAGTGTGTCCGTGTTCCCACGCTTTTCATAAGAAGTGAGTCCAATAGTAGTACTTGTTGATTACCATGTTTTTATGACAATGTACAACTCGTATGATGTTTCTAAGTATGCAAAGCAGAGTTTTTTGCATACTTAAAACTTCAATAAGTAGTTTAACAGATGTCAAAAAGTCCTGTAGCTATTGCTGAATTTCCCACTGCAAATTACATCAAGTCTCTTGAATATATTTTCTTTACATGTTTGAACTTGAGCACAACTATGGTAACTGAGACCTGTGTTTGTCCTGCAGCAAAAACTGTGACAGCAATGATTTTCTTAGTCATGTTTTTTTCCGTCTGCCTGCTTTTTCCCTAGATGTCTGCTGAAATGGTTAGAAATCCGGAGTGTGTGTCCGATGTGTAACAAGTCAGTTTGTCGAATCCACAATGAGCCCCAACAAATGCCTGAGCAGCCACAGAGTCTCTCCGAGGTCTGATAAAGGAGCTCTACCCAGCAATGCACAGCACTCTCCGTTCAGCTGAACTCTCTGACACAGTTTTAGTTTTTTTTTTTTTTTCTTTCTAAAAATGGAAATTTTTTTGAGGCAGAGTTACTCTTGCAGAGATTTTAAAATAAACATTGTTGTGATCAGAAGAACATTTTTGGAAAAAAGACATGAGGTAATGGTAACAACATCTTAATGTGGGGTTTGTAAATCAAAGTAAGAATGCTTAATGTTGAATATCTTGTGCTCAAGTTGGTTGAAAGTCAACCTCAGGTTGTAAGTTGAAATATACTTTTTTTCCCCAGATTGATTGGTAACACCGTAATATCCTGGATTTTGTGCAAACAAACTGACAGTGGTGCAACAAAAAGACACTGCTTTTATGTACAAGGCAGCCATATTGATTAAAACTTTCCAGTAAGCTAGCTGAGAAAGTTCCTGTGACTTTGAACTCAACTTGAATGCTAACATTCTCAGTACATGGGCTCATGCTAATGCTAAGTGCCTTAAAGTCATGTAAGCATGTACTAATAAGTTTTTAGCATTATATTTCAACCCGTTCAGTGCCAGCAGAGAAGTGAAGTGACCTAACCAAGACGTAGACTATGTATTCAGGGCCAGTGGTAGCAAAAAAAAAGTGACATACAGTGGACCCCTGTTGATTTTTCTGTAGAACTTTGCCTCCAAATTATTTGCAGAAAACGTACTCGTTGATTGGAAACTGAGAAATTTAGGCGCAATGCAACGTGACACATTATTGGCTGGTGTTTGGGAAACAGCCAATCCAGGAGCTCCCTACATTTTCCTTAACGCTGATTGGCTGAACCCACAAACACGAAGATAAGGACAACAGACGTGTTGGCTTCTGCGGTAGTGCTACAAGTTTTCGTTTTCATATTGCAGGTTATAAGGTATACAGTTTGAATTGTTATAATTAGCAGTTGCAAGCATTTTAGAAGCGTTCCTAAGTATTCAGTATTTTAGCTCTTAGCGGACGGTTATATTCTCTAACCTCTGCGAATATCGAGAGCCCACTGTATAAAGTTGAGTTGTTTACTGGTTGTTCATGTCTTTTACGTGCGAAAATTTTATGTGAATTCAATAAGACGAAGTTCAAACCACACGTTTCTTTCCAACAAAACATTGACGAGGTGTATCGTACACAGAAAAGAGTCAATCGGGCTTACCATAGTACACACAAACTAAATTGATATCCCTCTCCCATAGTAACGACTCATTAACGCGCCCGCCATATTGTGAGTGGCTTGGAAAATAACGTATCACTAGAAAGTAGATTTTCAAAATAAAAGACATAAAAATTACTTTGGGTTACAAAGTAATTTTTTGTGACCCCCAAAAAAGATATCTAAACACTGTAAGTAAATTGATATCTAAACACTGAAAGGTGTATATATAAAGGTTCTTTCCCATGCTATTGTAAGTAAATAAGTATCTGAATGTAGTTAAAATTATGAAGATGTGAAACAATAAGAGGTGCTGTACCTTAGGAAATATGTTTTTTTTTTCTTAGACCACCAAAGGCAAAACAGAAAAACCTTCAGCTGTTGAAATTTTTTGGAACAGGATTACTCTCTTTCATACATTTAAAAAAAATGCCACTCAAAAAATGGCAGTGAAACTTGTATAGGATCCATTTTCAAGCAAAATCCATTCTTCTAGTGGATATAGGTGACTTCCTCTGACGTTAAAAGGGTTTGGATCAGTGAGAAATTGTGCTATCAAGTTGTGAATGTTCCCAGATGATGTTTTGTAGTGAAATTGATCATTTTTGCCTCCAGTTCTGCCTCAGAGAAATGTTTTCATGTCAAATGCTCTCCATAGACATTCCATCTTGTGAAAATTGTGTATTTTCTATTCTATTCTCTTTTTTTTTTATTAGCAAGACTTTAATCAAATGAAGACTCTTCTTTGGGGAAAAAAGAGGTGGGGGAATTAAGCCCACTATACACCAACACACGAAGAATCAGAACTCTGGTTTGGTCTATGTTCTCTCAAAACTGAAATGAAGGTTTCCACAGGTTCTCTTTAGTAAGAAGAAAATCCACACTGGATTTTTTTTTAATTTACAAAACATGGCAATTACAAACTAACCAGCTAATTATATCAAAATAACAAAGAATATAAGCTCTGTTAAAAAAACTACTCTGGGAAGAAGAAACTCAAAATGAATAAATTAGTATTGCGTTCATGATGGGTTTAAGCTCGTCCCCATGTGACTTTTTAAAGTGGTGGCTAAACTGTTTGTATTATCAATAAAACCTGGATTGTGTCAGTGATAAACATTTTTTATGTATTTCTCGAATCTTGGATTTGTGGTACCTCAAAAGAAAATGGGACAGAACCAATTTATTCTCAGCAAAATAATTGCTATTGCTGAACTAAAAAAATTTCAACCATTAAGAGGTAAACAGATTCTTTAAGTCGATGTCTTGTCTTGTTGGTGGGATGCACACCTTAAACATAATTATCAGTATATTCAATGTTGTATAGTACCCTGTAAATACAAAGCTGACTTTTGTAAGAAGAAATGACTACAAAAAACAACTAAATACAATACAATTGTTCTTTGAAATGTAATTTTAAAACATATATTTGTGTTGATTTTTCTCTGTGAATAATTTTATTGTGATAAATTAAAATGTTATCCATTACACTGCCTCTGGCTGATCTGTGTAGACATTTATTAGATGCATACATAAAACTGAAATTAAAAAATGGTAAAAAAAAAAAAATGTATATATTTCACTGTTTTATAGAATCAAAGTAGCTTCAACATGCAAAAAGAATAAATGGAAGTGAGACCAAAAACGATGAGTAATCAATTTATTGCAAATAACCGTTAAACTGAAATTGGCTGTTCATTTATTGCCAGATGAAGGTATTTATAAAATATAGCTATTAGGGAGCCGTGTCACTCCTAATAACACTTTTATTCTGAAAAATCCAGACCGGAAGCGGTGACGTTATCCACGCTGCAAACTAAGCGCGAGGGAAATTCAGTTGGACGAAAGATAGTGTAGCAGAAAAGTATTTAAATTGTGTCATTTTTATATTGTAGCGCGTTAAAATATCAGTTTGTGGAAATATAAATCGACTGACGCTTTTGTCTGCGCTAAGAAATTGCTAATATTGGCATCTAGTTAGGCGCGTGTTATTGTTTTGTTCTGCGGTTCACGGTGCGGAGGCTAAGGCTAGCCGACTAGTGCTGTGTTGTTTACATGACGAAAATTTTAAGACTAGAAGCGTTCCGCATTTTAACAGAAGCGGAATAAAAGGGCAAACTTATTTATTAATTTACTGACAAGTAAAAGAGACCAGAGAAAGTATTGTAGTGCGGTTCACAGCCGTTGAGGATGTCAGTTGGTCGAAGAAGTCATGACGGAACCACCAACGTTTCAGGCAGCGACACCGATGACGAAGTGCGTAAAACGCCAATGTTTTCTGTAAATCGGATATAATTTATGTTTAACAGTTTTCTGCTGTTGCTTAGTGAGACTTTAAAGAAATTCACGTTTTTGTTTTCCACAGACCAAGCTCCCTCTCACTCAGTTTTATCCATACATCCGCTGTGCTGTTTGCTGCGGCTTCTTCATCGATGCAACCACAATCACAGAGTGCCTGCACACATGTGAGTCACAAAACTACGGAGGGAGGGTCAGCCTCGATTATTTCACATTAAAACTAACGACAACCTTGTTGGAAAATGAGTAAAACCATTAAAAAAACAGAAATTTGTGCATAGAAATAATAGGAAACCGAAGTTAGCTTCGGGAGAATGACTAAATTACAATTGCTCCTAATTTTTAACTACCGTAAGCGAGTTTAATCGGCTCTAATTTAAAAACTATAATGCACAGACCCTTAAAACCTGGACTAGATTACTATCCACTGAGTTTGATTTGTGACAGTTCAATAAAAGACGATTTGAGCGATTTTATTTTCAACTGAACCACATTACAGATTGTTGGGGCTTGGTGGGCAAATTATCTGTGATTTTGATCAATCAGCAGCTGCCACATAATTCTTGCAGTGACTCTTGCTTTTATAAAAATATTATAACTTCTACATATTTATTAAGAGTTTTTATTTTAGACAGGGCGATCTCAACCTTGAATCTCACTAATTTCAACCTTTGGCATGTTTTGGCTTCAGGTTTCAGCACTGTAGCCATAATATTTATAAATTAGCCACATCTCTATACAGAAGAAATTTTAAAACTTGTCAAACTTGTTCATTTAGCTTTACGCTGGGCATTGATTGTGTGATTTTTTTTTTTTTACACAATGTTCAAACGATTTTTCAGTTGTGCAACAGTTTTTGAGCGAAATTCTTTCTGTATTTAAACTCAACAAGCAGTATAGTACATTAATATCGGACTTAAATGATGGCTGTTTGAAAGTAGACGTGTTGGCAAAAGATTTGGAGTATATGAACTTCCAATATCTTCAAAGCCACATAAAAATATATTTTCCTCAAGCATCTGCTTGCATATTCAATGTAAGGCTCACTCATTTCTCCATCTGCTCATGTTCAGATAAATCTTGAATAAGTTCAAGACTCTCACTCAAACGGTAAAATAAAAACTGTCTTATACCCAGTTTTCTTCTGCTTTTTCTTAAAGTTTGCAAAAGCTGCATCGTGAAACACTTCTTCTCCAGCAACAGATGTCCAACATGCAGCATCGTTGTGCACGAGACGCAGCCTCTGTACAACATCAGGTGAGTTTTTTTCCTCCAGCAACAGCTGCTGACTAATTATTCTCCCCGTGTTTCTGTTTGGTATGCAGCCGACTGGGAGTTAATTACTTTACGTTTTGCAGGCCAGACAGACAGCTTCAGGACATTGTATATAAAATGGTTCCTTTCCTGGAAGAACGTAAGAATGTTTGAGAACACACTAAAACCAAATGTGTGTTCATCTGAGCTTCTGATGTGGTGCTTTGAGCTTTTTGTGAGCATTTTGTGTTTTTTTGTTGTTGTTTTAACAGTTGAAAGAGAAAAAATGTGTAATTTCTACAAAGAGAGGGGGCTCGCTGTGCCAAAACCAGGTGATGACGTCCAGCCTCTCTGGATTTATGAACACATTTTACATAGATGAAGTATATCACTTTATTGCTGACTGTGGTTCGATCTTTGCAGTGCCTGTTTCACCTCAAGGTCCCATTGTGCTGAAGAAAAGGAAAGATAACTTTCCCAGAGCCGTGTTCACCATCCCCCCTGAGCTGAACATTTATCTGCTCCTGGAGTTTGTCGGGTATGTTTCCGTTTTTATGTGGCATTAAAATTATTTTAAGTCTGCTACTTTGCAGCAATGATACTCCATATTGCATAGTTTTTGTTTGTATTTTGGCACACCTTAAAACAACTTAAAGAGACCAGTAAACATAACAATAATTTTTTAAGACTGGGAGAAGAAGCTGGGGTATCTTAGCTTTTGTAGATGGACTTCTGCATTTAAAAGCAAATTTTTATCCAGTAAAGTTAAAAAAATAAATGAATAAATGTACGTTATAGTTACTTGTGTGTTCTCTGGTTAATGGACGACATCAAAGTTACATTTCTCTTGACTGTTTTGTTTTCAGGGCTGAAAATGGGATCTCTGACTTTAAGGTAAAGGTTTAAGATCTTTGTAACAAATGTTTATAACAAAAGGTTAATTTTATCTCACTCTCAGCTTCTTAACTCTCCATTACACATAGGAGGAGAAAAAAGGAGAGATTTTCCACCAAAATACGCAGAAAATTTCAGTTTGAAAAGTTTAAAATTTGCTAGAGAAAACTTAGAAATTTTGAGATTACTCTAAAACATTTTGTAGAAAAAAATATGGAAGCTTCTGAGTTATAAAAGTTGTACATTTTCAACTTTTCATTCTCAGAAATTTCTGGTTTTTCCCAGAAAAAGTTTTTGGTGGAAACTTACTCTTCCTTTCTTTTTCTATCTACAATTATCCTAATATGACATCATAACTCTTTGTATCCTCTTATGTTGAACTTTTTTGCGTCTCATTCATGAGTTTTTCTTGATTTTTGTTCAAGTTTTTCTGTCATTCTGAGCATTTCCTGTTTGACAAACTATTTAAAAAATGGGATTTCCCTTATTTGAAGACATTGTCAACAACCTGTTAAGAATAATTATGTTTTTTGTTTCTTTTAGTTTCTTTTTATGGAAAACTTGTAAAAATGAGGGGAAGTGTTGATGCACACAAGCCTTTGGCTCCTCCTAGTGGTTCTTCTGAAGATTACAGTAGCCTTTGATTCAAATGCAAAAAAGGCTCGTTAGAAATTTCACAAACATGAAAAGTTACTTTAATATTGAGAAAATGTATATTTTAGTCATTCAGATACACTTTTAACTGTTAAAGTTGACATCTTCGTCTTGGATATCTTGAAGTTAAAGCTGATCCTCTGCCATTGTTTCAGCCTCTAGAAAGGCCATACATCTGCGTGTCGGGCGAAGCCACCATCCGACACGTGGAGCTGTTCATCCGGAGGAAGATGGAGCTCAACCCCAAGTGTCAGGTCAGTTTAGGTTTCCCCCAGGCTAATTTTGATACAGATCATTTCCGGAGGGAGAATTAAGCAGTTTGGTGATAAAAATCAAACTCCTTTATGTGACTGTTGTCCTAGAAAAGCGCGTTTGTGTTTGTGGGACTAAGATGGCTGTGTCATGGAGTCAGAATCATAGGTTTACTTAAAAAAGAAATAAGTGGTTCTTATTGTCATTTTTATCATTGTCATGATAATACCACAAAATATCCTGATAAAACTTTAAGTCCATATTGCCTGAAAATGGATTCATTCCAGAAATTAGGTGCACAATCTGCTTTTCACTCATTTTTTCAGTGGTATATATACATGTATTATGTATATTGCATATTATGAATACAATAATAAAGTCAAGATATTACAAGGATACAGTCCTTCCAGTTTGTTGACAACAACAAACTGGAAATAATATGAGAATAAAGTTTTTAATATTACCAGAAAGAAGTTGTGACATTAGGGGAACAAAGTAGCAATTTTATGAAAACTCCAACATGAAAGAGGGATGTTCAGCAGCTCTTCAAGTTTTACTTTGGTTTCCGTTTTGCAGATGAAGAAATAATTCATCTTTTAATACTTCAGCATCAAATTATCATCAGAAGCAAGACTTTAACTGTATTTAAAAGAACAACACAATCTGAGCTGCTCAGATAACCTTATAACTTTATAAGCTCCTTTCTTGTAATTTTAAAACATTATTTTGGTAAAATTGCGTCTTTATTCTGCTAATATTATGACTATATTCTCGTAATTAAAATTTTTTGCAGCCTGGGTCAAATTACAACTCTTCTTTAAAGGGATGATAAAAGCTACTTTTTGAAAATATTTTCTATCATTTAGAATTTCTTTTTTCTTTTTTTTAAATGAAAGTTAGAAAAAAATCCATTGAAATCAGATGTGTTGTATTTTTAAGTCAAAATGTTCAGATTATAACATTTATGAATAATTGTTCCCGTTTCCCCTGAAGGTGGATCTGGTTTGTGGAGATCAACTCCTAGATCATCACCAGTCACTGAAAGATATTAAGAAGTTTGTGGGTAAAGAAGCACTACAGGTAAACACACACACACACAGTAACATAGGAACATGCTGCTGTATGCAACTTTTATCAGACATATTTTTTACAGTCACCATGTCGTGACAGTATCTTATGAGATACATAATCTGTGAAAAGTTTGAGCTCCCAGTTCTAACTAGAAACAACCAATCAGATTCCAGGAGAAGGGTCTGAGTGCTGTCAATAACCCTCCGTGTGGCGCTGCTCACCCCCTTTTCCTATTCCAAGCTGCTAAGGCTAGTTAGCATAGCCATTGATGACAGCAGAAAAACGGTTTTTCTGTAACAGTAAGTTGTCTCTCCGCCGTTGACACATTTATTAGCGCATATACAAGGCAGATTGACAGCGCTAAGCCCCTCCTCCTGGCTCTGATTGGTTGTTTTTGGTGCATTTCTTCAGACAACAATAGTAGCTGAAGGAGGAATTGTAGAAGATTGAATTTTTTTTTTTGTCTCATTACAAACTGGTGACGGATTTAATTTTTTATAAAAGTTACAAACTGGTGACAGATTTATTTTTTTTATAAAAGTTACAAACTGCAGCTTTAAGTTAAGACTTGTTGCATTTCCTCTGCAGGACGGTCTGCTGGTGCTTCACTTCGGTTTGGTTCTCCCCTCCCAGTCTTGAGCAGGAAACTCAACCCGAATCTTCACAGTTTCATTGGGTCAACAGCTCAGATTAACCGCTGTTCTAAATCCACTGAAGATGATTAATACCCTGCAGCGTCGAGCTTGAGTATTTCTCCTTTTTTCTTGGACTTTGGTTGAATGTTGGACACGATGTTCCAACAGATCGGACCTCCAAACCTGTTCTGGGTCAACTAAAGCAGGCAAGTCGAACGCACGCATCCATCTGTGCCTTTACCAATATGCATATTTTTGAAGCTGTATGTTTGATTTTGACTTGGTGTGAATAAGAGAAAACTTTTTTTATGTGTTTGCATTTATGTTGATGATGTGTGGAAGTAAACTTCCGTCTGACCCTGAAATGTTTAGTACAACCTTTAAAAATGTGAAAAACACCTGATAACTGTCATGATTTGTTCAGTAAATGAAACAAGACTAACTTTTCTGTTGCCAGTTTCTCTCTTGGAGGCTTTTAGTCAACCAAGTTTAAATGCTGCTGTTGATGAAACTAGAAGAGAAGCAACGTCTGTCTAGTTTATTCATTTTCTCTGTGTTGGTGGTTTTTGGGCGAATCTGTGATCTACTTTTTATTTATTGACTGACTGCTTTGATAATAAAACAGTTTGCTTCAAACAAACAATGTTTATTTAAAATGAGTTTTAATAAACCCTCATATCTTTTAAATAAATTTAGAAGTGAAACATGGTGCGTTATTCTTTTTTTTTTTTTAAATAATTGCGGGTTTATATTTATTGACGTAAATATATACTCAAGGGAAATTTTGTGCCTTTTTTTGTACGTTTAACAGTCATTTTGTCTATGAAATGAATATTGCAGAGGATGATATTTATTTTATTTTAAAGTAGATTTTGAATTATTGTCTGAGTTTCTTCAATTAGTCTAAAGTGGTGAAGCTACATTAAAAAACAACCTTTTTTGTAAGGACGGATATTAAAGTTCAGTTTTAAAATGCAGTTTTATGTTTGTGTTGTGATGGAGGTGTTTCACGTTTCAAAGCTGCAACAAAGTTACTTTGTTTTTGCATACTTCTGAAATGCTTAGTTTTGGTCAATTGGTTGCACAAGGTGGACCTTTGAATTGAGATGTATTTAATACGCCTCATCAACAAGCAGGAACTGGAAGGAAAACAAAGATTACCCAACTTTGCAGGTTTGGTAAAGTTTGGATTCTTTTATTTATTGATTTTATTTGTTTAGTCAACAGTACTAAAAAAAATCATATATTTATTTTTTCTAGAGAGGGCCATGGCCCCTTCTGCTCTCCTCTTGGGGCCGCCTCTGCATATTAGACCAATTGCAATAGATTTTTACAGTTTAATGCATTCACATTAGATACTTAGTTACATTCTTATTTAAAGGGTATTATTACATTGCTTCAGGTACAATTCATGGGTTTAAAACAGGAAAATACCTTAATATTAATCCCAAAATGCTAATTATACCAAGATGAATGGTGAATTATCCAGCCAGAACTATAAAAAAAGAACTACAAAAATGGAGTTGTCAAGACTAAACCGCCTAAGAAACATTTGATAAATTCAAACCTGTGCACCCAGTTGTTGTTTTAAAGTTGCGTAATAGTTTAACCCTAAGTTACAGCTTTGATGCTCATGATTGGGTGTAATTTCTCCCCTGCTTGTGTTCAGTTGTTGGAGTTGATGTCTGCCTCTTCCTTGTCCTCGCTGATGTCCTTGAAGCTTTCCTTCATGGCTCCTCCTTTCTCCCTCTGGCTGCTTTTGTACGATTCGGTGGAGCTTCGAGCTTGGTAGCTGTAACTAGCCGTGCTGAACGATATCCCAGAGTTGAAGTGGGTCTCCTCTCCCTCCAGTAGTTTTCTAACAGAAGCAAAACAAAAATGTAGAGAGACACACACATTAAAACTTCAAACTGTTAAAAACAAATGCAGAAAACATTGATTAAAGTTTCTAAAACTAATTACCAAAAGTTCAGCTTGCTCAATTTGACTCTTTGTTGCTCATGTAACTGGAGAAGATGCCCAAATTATCACTTCTACTCCACTTGTTACCACCTCAGCATATTTTCAAAGAATAACAATTGGGAAAATGTGGTTCTCTTCCATCTAAATAAACCTTGAAATGTCACAGAATGGCTAAACCAGGCTTGATTTTCACCATTTAGCTAATCCGCTAGTAGCACAGCTAAATCTTCCACTTTAGATTTGTCTGCTAAATGTTTTCAAAGCTCTGATTTCACCTGTTTTTGTAAACTTTCAGTTTAATAAACTGCAATATCTGTGTTGAAGTGTTGGTTATAGGTTATTTATATTCATGCTCTTATTTTGAAGTGGGTGAAGACTATTTACGCAGCATTTCCATTTCCTCTCCTCACGTTTTCAAAATAAAAGTAGAGAACAAGACATAAACATAGATACAATATCGAGTGGTACTGTAGAACATGTAAATTATGTCAGAATTAAATTGGTGCTTGAGGGTTGTTGTCTTTGAAGAGACGATATACTTTGAATTGAAGTTAGCGCATTAGCTCCTGCTAAATACCATATTAGTTCTTTAGCAGAACTAATGTCTATGATTAGTAGCTTAGGGTTAGCACAATTAACTTTTTAGAGATCCTTAGCATTTTCTTCAGATTGGCACCTGTAGGCGGCGATCTCGATATCCAGAGCCATCTTGACATTGAGCAGGTCTTGGTATTCCCTCAGGTGCTGAGCCATCTCAGTCTTCAGGTTCCTCAGCTCAGTGTCCAGGTGGCTAATGGTGTCCTGTCGCAAAGGAGAAAGTAGTTCAATCTTCTTCACATTAGTTCTTTTCTGTATCATTCTATGCATACTTCCCACAAGTCTGAACCGGAAGTGATCCGCACCATCTTAGTACTCAAACACACAGACCAAAGGCTTTGAAATGTTTAACCGATGTCCGAGAGAAAGACGCATGAACAAAATGGCTGCTGTCAGGATTGACTATGTCAGATGATGTGGACAAGCTACCTCAAAAATACTACGATGTAGTTAACTTCCTAGTGAACAGGAAGTGTGTTTACAACATGGAGGAGCTTCACGATCTGAAATCCATGGACGCATACTATAATGTTTAAACAGATTTGTAAAGGACGTACAAACTGTGAATAACAAGGTTCTGGTGACTGGCAGAGTAAGTACATGTAGTAACATACACATACACTACATCCCCATGTTAGCTAGCAGATGAAAGCTACGTTAGCTAAGCTGATTTTACTAGTTCAGCAGTAAGTACAACAGTAAATATCACTGCTATTTATCATAGTATTACAGAGGTGGGTACAGTACTCAAAAATTGCGATCGAGTAATCGTCGTAATGTACTTGTATCGCTTATATGTGTAGATAGGAACGAGGTGAGAGCTACTTCTCTCACCTCAAGCTTTTGGCTTGTTTGTTGTCATAGCAACCGCCTGCCAAGATGGCTGTCAGTTACAAAGTTCATTATGTATAGTGTTTGAAAGACTCTACAGCTGTTGAAGCTTTGTGATACTTTTAAAGAAGCCTCCTAGAGTTTATAGAGGATTTCCTTTTTGTCTTCAAGGCTTAACCTTTCACCCCTGTAAGAAGCCAGCAAAACCCAGATGGCTTTTCCATATATAGCAGGTCGGAGATTAATCCAATAGACATGAAGAGTCACTTCAGTCGTCTCAGTCTCACGCGCCTAGAAAAACCCAAGGATTGAGTCTTAAGCCCATGCTGAACTGGAATCAGACATTTACTGCCAGAGCGTTGCCTCAGCTGAAACGTCCAGTTGATCGTACTTCAGAAACAGTCAAGAGAAAACTTGACTGTTTATAAACTGATTTTGTTTGATATTTTAAAAGTACATATTTGGTTGAACAAGTTGGTTTTCACAACATTATGCAAACTAAGAACCTCTACCCTCACTATGAATGTTTTGCTTGTGGGTTTTCTCAGGATGATAATTATCTTGTGACAAAGATAATGTTGACAAAAGTCCTCAAACTCACAAGATGACTAAGCAGTGCTTCTAGCATTATAACTGTTGGAGAAAGTTTACCTGCTAGTCAAAGATAATAAAAATGTATTAAAGTAGGAACGGTTGTTCAATTGGTTCTGTAAAATAAGAGTTATTTTACAGAAATATTTTATTTTTGCTTTTGGTTAAACTGTCTGTGGCTTGGACGGACGGATCTATGGATGGATGGATGGATGGATGGATCAATTGGTGGATCTATGGTTGGATGGATGGATGGATGGATCAACCGATGGATGGATGGATGGATGGATGGATGGATGGATGGATGGATGGATGGATCAACCGGTGGATCTATGGTTGGATGGATGGATGGACCAACCGATGGATGGATGGATGGATGGATGGATGGATGGATGGATGGATGGACCAACCGGNTGGATCTATGGTTGGATGGATGGATGGACCAACCGATGGATGGATGGATGGATGGATGGATGGATGGATGGATGGATGGACCAACCGGTGGATCTATGGTTGGATGGATGGATGGACCAACCGATGGATGGATGGATGGACCAACCGATGGATGGATGGATGGATGGATGGATGGATGGATTTTCCTTCCAGTTATTTAAACACTAACCGATAGTAAACCTGTAAAGTTGAGGCCCAAGAATTCTGGGAGGTTGAGTTTTGAAAAGTTTTGAAGTTTCACCTTAAAACATGAAGGGATTCTGTTGCGTAACAAAAAATAACTTATAGAAACTAAATCCCAAACGTTGTCCTGACGTAGAGCGAGAACCTGAACTACTTGCCTGCATGGCTGTAACCTCGGCGTTGTGCGTGTCCTCCATCTCGCCGATCTGCCTCTCCAGAGACTCGTTGGCGCCCCTCAGGGTCTCTATCTCCACCGTCTTGGACTGCAGCTGCCTCCTGAACTCGTTGATCTCTTCCCTGCTGGCCCTCATCGCCTCGTTGCTCCGGCTCGCCTGCTCGCTCAGGCTCGCAAACTTGCTCTTGTACCACTCCTCGGCCGACTGCAGGTTTTTGGAGGCAATGGTCTCGTACTGGCTGCGGATCTCCTTCAGGGCCGAGGTGAGGTCCGGTTTGGCGAGCTCCATCTCCACGGAGACCTGCTGCGCCTCCATCATGTTGCTCAGCTCCTCAATTTCCTCTTCATGAACCTTCTTCAGGAAGGAGATTTCATCCAACAGCGACTCGACGCGCCGCTCCAGGTCCAGGCGGACCGCCGCCGCGTCGTCCACGTCCTTCCTGAAGGACCGCAGGGTTCGCTCGGCTTCCTCCCGCGCCCTCGCCTCTTCATCGAACTTCACGCTCAGCTTCTGAAAATGGAAACACACAGAGGGTTGATTTCATTGCTGGGTTGAATTTACATTAACCAGAAGATTAACTTTATCTAGTGTAGGGGTCTGCAGCCTTTACAAACCAAAGACAGGGGCGCTCCCAGAAAATTTCCATACGGGGGCCAAACCGGTCCGCCAAAAATTTTAGGGGGCACAACAATATCTATCTATCTATCTATCTATCTATCTATCTATCTATCTATCTATCTATCTATCTATCTATCTATCTATCTATCTATCTATCTATCTAAAAAAAATTAATCAAGTCTTTTTGAAATCTAGAAAATACTTAATATTTTCCAAGTTTAAGGACAAAAAACAATGGACTACTTGGGTTTCCATGAAACAAAAGGAACTTTTGCAAATATTTGTTGTAATTTATAGTTTCTTTTTTTAGAAAGAAAGCGAGATTTATTTTTTAAATTGGCAATATTATGTGTTTGACAACAGTACAACAAATTTAATCAGATTAATCACATTATATGTGCTTTAACTTTCAAAGTGTAAAATGTAAAAATGCCCAAAAGTGTCAAAAAGGTAGAGGATATTATATATATATAGTATCAATAAGTATTGGTTATCGGCAGTAACTGCAATATTGATATCGGATATCGATATTGGCCCAAATTTTCATCTCAATGAATTAATTATTAATTAAATTAAAATTAAATTATTTGATTTAATTTTATTTTTGGGGGTTTTAAAACTGAAACATAAAACATTTACATAAGAGGATTGATAAAACATTTTTCTATGCAATTTTAATGTTTGATTTAGACAAAAAAAGTAACTTAGTTTTTAAAGTAATGAGAGAATTTGTTTAAATATTGCTGATAATTGTATCATTGATTCTATTACAATAAAATGAACACGAATCTATATTTTTCATGTCTATATTTCAAAAATGTGTTAGTTATGCAGTTTTTTAGTGCAGAAGTGTCAAACAGCCTCTGATCTGGTGTCACCTGCAGCTCGTCCTCCATGTTGTTCCTCTCGATCAGGATCTGGTTCTTGTCCCGGTTCAGCTCGTCCAGCTGGGAGCGCAGGTCTCTCATCTCCTGCTGGTAGAGAAGCCCGACGCGGGAAGGCTCGCCATGTTTCTGCCGGAGGCTCACCAGCTCCGTCTCCAGGACTTTGTTCTGCTGCTCCAGATGCCGGACTTTATCGATGAACATGGCGAAGCGGTCATTCAGACCCTGAACGGCGACACAAAGTCTAGTTTACAGTCAAATTAATCTTCTTTATGTGAGAAAAACTACAGAACATTCAAAACAAGTAGTTCTGTTTGGATTTGGGTGATTTTGATTGCGAGTTAACCAGCTGCTTAAGGTCTCCACGCCACCAGGGGTCCCCTAAGAGCCCCAAGGTTACATGATAAACAATGAGAAAAATTACATTTTTATATCGTAAAAAAATTGCTGCCATTGATGGAAAAATATACGATAGACATCGGCATATTATTATTGTCCAGCTGCACATTTAAAATATAACTTTTTTTTGTAGTTTGATCTTATTCTGTTCGATTTCATTTTTCTTAATGGATTTTGTTTTTACTTTGAGTTGACTTTGAGAGCAAAATTCTGTTTCAAGGCTTCAATAATAATAAAAACAAATAAAAAAAATAAAAATATCAAACTTGTTTGCTGTAATTTCAGCTGTTTATCAGCAGATATTACTTTCAAATACTTAAAATAATACAGAACACTTTAACACCACTTTGCATTTCACAATGAAAATATATATTTTGTTCATTTGCTACTCCTGTGAGGTTAAAACCAGTAGTCATAATAGAGCTGGTATAATGTTAAGTCAATTACAAATAATGCTAATGATAGCATGAAGTGTGTTTTATGTTGACTTGTTGTCCTGGGGGCCCCAAATGAGAACTTGCCCAGGGCCCAAAAAAGGTTTGGGTCGGCCCTGCCTGCAGAGACGGGAACTGATGGGGAGACAAAGGACGTTACGGGAACCAATTAACTCGCTTTGCCAGGAAACAGAATAAGACAGGATTACTGAGCCTAATGTATTATCTCTGGGCACAACCTTAGACGCTGTAAGCTAAACTTTTGGACAGATTGGTTTCATGTTGCGTGAGTTTCAAAGGTACAAATCTGTTTTAGCTTCTCTGTCTGCCAGTCATGGAATAGAGACAATTTCCTTTACTCCTAATGAAATGATTTATCAAATTTATCAGAGAGTTTTGTACGTCGTCTAACTGAAAAATGCACTCTTAATGTGATCCACTAAAAGATGTGTAAGTGTACAAAATAAGTCACCTCAACATTCACATGTGTGTAAACAATCTCTCAAATTTCCACGTTTCAAACTGCACAAGTAGTAATAATGTGTACAAATCGAGAAACGTGTGCACAAATAGCCAGCTGCGGACAGATCTGTCAACTTTGACATATGCATCTTGTTAGCGTTGTGAATAGTTTTGAGACTAATTTACCTCCATAGTTCCTTTAAGATATGCTTGATCATTTGTAAAAAAAAAAAAAAAGGATTTGCAGATAAAATAATACTTTTCACAGAATTTGAGCCAGGTGAAGATAAAACTATCCCATTTGAGAAGTTCTGGATAGAGGATATTTACAAACAAATAATTGTTATTTTAAATGCAAAATGTGTATATTATTTTTGTTCAATTTTTTGTAACATTTTTGTTCAGTGTTGTTTTTTTTCCAACAAATTTCCTTTTTTTAGTCTCTATGCTCCAGTTAACATTATTTCAGGAATTGATTAATAATGATTATTCCACTAATTTTTTTCAGTCCTAGTCCCACCACAGCATTTCCAACAGCTTGAGGTGTGGACTTTGACTAGGCAAAGCTTTGATTGTTTTCTTTTCCAGCCAGTCTGTTGTAGATTTTCTCCAGTATTTGTTGATATACAGAAGAGCTCAAGTTTGACTCAATGAGACAAAACATCCAGGAATTGTGGCTTCAAAACAATATAAAAGTGAAAATATGGAAGACCAAAAGTACCAAATTACAAAATTAAAATTTTCTAAATATGGAAACAAGTACATTAATCATTTATAAAATGTACTGTATTCAGCATATATTAAAAGTAAATATAATTGTTTCAGTATATCTTTCATTATTTAATAGTCCTGTGTTTGTATCAAAAACCAAAAGTGCTTTAATTAATACGTAAATATATAAATATTTGCATATTGCCTAATTTCAGCAAAATTGGAAACACACACACACACACACACACACACACACACATATCTAATTAAATACATTTAATTGTAGTTATTTAAATGATTGAGTGACACTGATTATTTCAAAGTGAAATTAGGAAACATGAGCAGTTATTTCAGTATTTAATGATGTCACAGTCCTGTGGTATTATTCACGACCAATCTTGAAACAATTTAATACATAAATTAGTTGATAAAAAAAGTAGTCATTAACAGTACGAATTTCAAATAATTATTTGTGGTAAATTGTGTTAATTATTAATTTAATGTATTTGTTTCCATATTTACAAAATTGATTACAGTTTTTTGTGAATTATTTCTTTATCAACAGTAATTTGGCACTTTTGATCCTCCATATTAATTAAGTCTATGGTATTTTAGAAAGATTTCCCAGTATCAATGATGAAAAATATTGTTTTTGCTTTTTCATAAATTAGATAAGTAAGATTTGAGCCTTAAATTCATAATATTTACCAAACTCTACCAGGTTTAATTTCTAACATTGGCTCATTTTAAACCCACATACCTGCAGCTGCTCCTTCTCGTTGGTTCTGATTAATTTGAATTCGTTGTTGACCACAGAGGTTTGGCTCAAATCGAAAGAACCGGTCGGAACCAGAGAGAACGGAGCGGAGGACCGACCGAGGCGTCTGTACATCCCCACGGAGGATGCGCCGTGGCGGGGCGCGGCCGTGGCTCTGGGCCCCGGTAAGGGCCGAGGAGCCGCGCTGCCCATGCGGGAGGAGGAGGTGGGGAAGCGGGGAGAATCTCCGAAGATCTTGCGGTAGGAGGACACGGTGTGGCGGTCTTCGAAGCTCATCTTGCTCTGACTCAGAGGCAGAACTGTCGGACTTAAGGAGCTTTAATGGGCTTAGAGGGCAGCGGGTGAAGCCAAACTCATTACACATCCACACCACATATGTTCACTTTGACATGTTTTTTATTTCCTAAGGGTGCTGTACGTAACTTTGATCAAAATAAATATTTGCACAAGTTGTTACATTTACTCAATTATTACTTCAGTAAGTTTTTAAAATGACTTTAAGGAGTATTTGTACTTTTTACTTTTACTTGATTAATTTTATTATGAAGTATTTTTACTCTTTCTTGAGTAGAATTTCTGGATTTTCTAACCACTGATTGAAAAACAAGCATGTTATAAAATTCACCATAAACAGACACACACATGCAGTTTTTGTTAAAGTTTCATAAGTTTTTTATTGAAAGAAACTGATTTGGAAACATTTTCTCATGCCTGATTTTTTATTTATTTATTTGTTACTTATATGAATTATTGTCATTTTTGTTCCTAAGATACCAAAATTTCCACTTAACTTTATATTTTGGTCTGTCTGATGATGTTTTTTTTTTATATTAAATGATTGATAATTTGATAAATTTCTTAGGTGGCTACTTTTTATTTTTACTTGAGTAAAAATATGTTGAAGAATACTCTTATTTTTGTGTCATTTGCCCCTGAATATTTGCTAAAACTGTCACCGTGTTCTGATGGGATATAAGACAGATAATTTGCGAAAAGCTACTCTAATGAAATGCACAGCTCCTGGCTGAAATCAACCAATCAGAGCCAGGAGACGGGTCTTAGTGCTCTCAATCATCCACATGTACTTGCTAAATATGCTAATGGAGGAGAAAAAACTTACCATGACAATAAAACCGCTTATCCACCATCATTGGTGGCTATGCTAACTAGCTTAGTTATTCAGAACGTGCTAGCTGCAGAGAACGCCACACATAGAGTGATTGACAGCGCTAAAACCCGCCTCCTGACTCTGATTGGTTATTTCTAGTTAGTTCTGGGAGAAAGCAAAAGAGCTAAAAAAATTTTCACAGATTATGTTTTATATTGGGACATAGTGACAATTTCAGCAAATATGTAGAAATGTAATTTTTTTTAGTAAAAGTTAGATTATGCAGAATTGATATTTTGACTTTTATAACTTCTATTTTATGTCTTCCTTATAATCACAAACTGATTTTATTAAATTGATGGACATTAGCATATGTATTGGCTGATGTTCGCCTTGTTACATATCAGTATCGGTCCGATTCAGGAGGCTAAAATCGACAAATATATATATTTTTTTAAATTTAAATTTATCTGATATTTTGCTTGCATTCATTTATTTATTTCTCTCCTGTATTTTGCTTATCTTCTAGTCTTTTTCTGAAGGAAACAATGAATAACCTGTTGCGGTTTTAGATGTAGTTTCAATCATTCACCACACGAGGGCGCAGCAGGACAAACCATGAAAATGTGAGCCTAGGAGAGGAAGCAATACAAAGTATTCCCTCTAGTAAACCGTAAAAACTGGGTTAGATGTTAAATACACGCAGGATAAAAAGAATAATCTTAGGTGGGTTCAATCACCGAGTTTTTAAACCTTTAAGAGAAAATAAATGAATTCGGAAAACAGTTGTTTGGCGGAACTTCTGTTGCAGTTCCCATGTCTAACACTAGAGGGCAGAGCAATTCAGAACTCGTCAATTTCAGCAGCCTCATATAATTTAATAAAATAATTTGCATTTCTCAAGCTTTATGTTAAAATATAATCTAAATAGATAAAATAAGTTATATGAGTTAACTAAATTGTCATTTTAATCACTTTAAAGTCGATTACTATTAATAATAATACCTGTTATAGAAATATAGACTTGTTTAAAGTTGATAGTTGAAAATTTACACAAATTATCTTCTACTTTATTCAGCCATCAAAAACTTTATGAGATTTGAATATTTTACTCTGAATGTAGGTGAAATTGATTGAATTAATTCAAATTGTTTGATTTTTCTTGTATAGATTACACTTTTTAGTGTACGTCTTATTTTTTCTGTACACTAATACTAGTAAATATTAAGTACTAGCACCAAGTAACTGATCAAAACATAAGTAATTTAATATTTAAAAATTAAATCATCAAATGGACCAAAATATAAAGCTATGTGGAAATTTTGATAATTTAAAGACAGAAATGAAAAATATTTAATATAAATATCATTACAAAATGAAGAAATCAGGAAGAAATTAATATTTCTCCAATTTGATTTAGTATAAATATAAATAAAAAACTATAATCAAGCTTGTTCTTCATACAGTGAAGTTACTCATCAGAAATTTTACTCACACAACAGTAGCAACACTTCAAAATAAATTTACTCAAGTAAAAGTAAAAAGTAGTAGTAAAAATACAAATAACATTACATTTCCCCCCAAAAACCTTACTTTAGTAAGTGTAATTGAGTAAATGTAACCAATTACTACCCGAATCTGGTCATCATACGTCTTGTAATCTGTATCTAATTTGCTAATATGACCATAAAGGATTTCCCCAGAATGACGGTTATTCTTTCAGATTTTATCTGAATTTACAAATTTAGCTGCTACTTCTTTATTATATCTATATTTCTAACGATGTATTTATTTATTTACTCGTTTCTTGTATTTTAAAATTAATCTTTCATGTTTACTATGCATTTTTTCAGAGTACGTCTCTCTCTTAATAGGCATGGCTTCCGGACAGCGGCCCCCGTGGCCCCCCACGCTCCCACGCACAGAGGAAGAGGAACCGTGCGGTGGGCTGCGTGACTGCTCACCACTGTGCACGCTTCCGCGCAGCCGCTATTGGCTGCCCCCGTGTTGTGTGGGCGGGACACGAAACTCTGAGTCAGCTGTGACTCACCGCACAACACGTCTGTCACCGTTGAGACGAGCTGATGCGTTCAAGGACAGTGGGAATAAATATATACCTTGAACTCAGCACGGTGCCGGTGTCCCAATAGATTCTATTTACAAAAACTTTAGCAAAAGTTTTGCTTACAAGGCTTATGCATCAATATGTCTGAAACCTTGATCAGATATTTTTGGTTCATTTATCAAAATGGCATCATGTTTTAATTTTGTTTGTTTTCTTAAATGCCAATTGACTTCTGCATCTTTTGTAGCTTTGCGTGAACATCTTACCTCTTGCATCTGTTAAATGTAAAATAATTGACTAATACAATGTTATTTAGATGGTTTTTTCGCTTTAATCCCCAATAGTGAAACTTTATTAACTCTCAATTCTTCCATTATTCTGAGAAAACAGTTAAATTTGACAGAATTTGACCACATTTGGAGGAAGTTAGTTTGGTCACATTTCACCAAAATGAGGCTTTCTGACTGACAATGCTAAATGAAAAGGAAAGTAAGCACTGCACATCGACTTCAACTCAATTCTACTATGGTGAAGCACGGTGGTGGCAGTGTCATGTTGCAGGGGAGTCTTTTCTACAGCAGGGTCAAGATGAGATTAAAGTCAGAATTCTGAGAAAAAGGTCAGAATTCTGAGATTAACATCTGGATTTTCAGATCAAAGTCAGAATTCTGAGAGTAAACTCAGAACTTTTAGGTTTAAGTCGGAATTCTAAGGATAAAAAGTTTGAATTCTGAGATTAACGTCTGGATTCCCAGATTAAAGTCAGAAGTTTGAGGTGAAAGTTTGGACTCTGAGATTAAAGTCCCAATTTTTAGGTTAAAGTCAGAATTATGAGGGGGAAAAAAAGTCAGAATTCTGAGATTAAACTCAGAATTCTTAGATTTATGTCAGAATTGTAAGAAAACGTCAAAATTCTGAGATGAATGTCCAAATTTTTAGATGAAAATCTGAATTTTGAGATTAAAGTCAGAATTTTTAGATTATAATCACAATTCAAGTCACTATTTCTTTTTACTTGTGCATAATTTTTTAACTTCTCTGTCTATAAATAACAGATAAATCATGAAGTGAACTCTGCTTTTGTAAATATTAGATGTTTGCTACGTGATATAATCGAAAACAATATTCTGTTTAGGCCCCTGAAGCCGTCGGACCGGCTCTACCAAATAATCTAAAAATAACTTTCTGAGTCGCTGACAGTGCAGGGAGCTCCCATTTTCTCCTCGATTGCGCGGTGCTTGAACGCACCACCAGCCTGGCTGATGTTACTTCGCCCAGGCTGGGTTTCCACAGCGGGCTTTGGGTCTTCAGGTACGGCAGCCAGCAGACCTCTCGGCGCCGGACGGAGTGGATTTCCTCCCTGAACACATTTTATTTCTCCCCCTCTGTGTTCCGGTTCGGTCACCGTGCTGGACGTGTCTCCCACGGAGGGTGAGTGTCTCAAAGTGCGGGTTTGAACTCTGCGGGATTCCTGCGGTTCACTTGTCAGTCGCGGTGTCTCCCGGGACATTTCCGTGTCAAAAACACGTTTGTTGTAACGTGTCTCGGTTGATTGGTGTTGACTGACTGGGACGTTTCCGTCAGCCGAGTGGAAAAGCGCTGCGTGGAATTCCCGTTACGTCGCCGCGGTGCTGTCACTCGTCAAAAAACCGGCGTGGCGCCAAATGTGCGCCGGAAAAAAATAGGAATTAAGCGGAATTTATTCACCGGTTTGAGGTGAAATAGGAAAAGTTGAGTAAATTGACCAGTTGAATGTGAGTTGATTGAGATTTTACAGTCGGATTAATTTGGTTTAATTTGGTAAACGATGAAACAGTTTGAATTTCACAGAAACTTTGACCACAGTGATAGATCAGATTTAAATAGCTAAAATTTTCTAATCACACAGATAAAAAGAGACCAGATTTGATTATTTTCCTCGTGTTTGAAAACTGATTTTAGTTTCTGGTTATCTGTCTTGAAAAGTTTGGAAAAGTCCTGGAATTTATTTGGAATCTTAAGGGAACAGGAAGCAGAGGAAAAGAATATTTTAGTTCCTGAATCTCAGATTCGCTGTAAAAAATAATTAAAATGAAGTTGATTCAACAAGGAGGTTTTTTACAGTGGCTGTTAAAGAAGAGATGCTTATAGAAATCCATCCATGTTTCTATCCGTCCATCCATGTTTCTATCCGTCCATCCATCTTTCTATCCATCCATCCATCCATCATCCAACCATCCATGTTTCTATCCATCCATCCATCCATCCATCCATCCATCCATCATGGATTTCTGCCGTTGCTGCAGCTTCGTTATGCAACAGTTTCTCCTAAAGCTCATTGTGTCTCCTGATGGGGAGCTGCACTGAGACTTGTTGCTCCTGCTGAACACGTGTGTGTGTGTGTGTGTGCATTTGTTTGTAATACCTTGTGGGGACGATTTTCCTGACATATACTACATTGTGGGGACCAATCGCTCCTCGTGGGGACCGGAGCCTGGTCCCCACGAGGGGAAACCCTGTTTTTGGGTCAGGGGTCAGATTTAGGGCTAAGGTATGAATTGAGTTTTGGTTAGCGTTAGGGTTAGGTATGTGATGGTTAGGGTTAGGAAAAGGGTAAAGGTAAGGTTTAGGCTGTAGAAATGAATGGAAGTCAATGGAAAGTCCCCACAAAGATAGCAACACAAACATGGGTGTGTGTACGTGTGTGTGGTGTGTGTTTGCTTTGATTGCCATCAGTTTTAAACATTCACACACACATATGCAACAACCTGATCATCTTCATGCGTCTCTCTGTGTGTGGGCCGCCTGGCAACCCGTGCAGGCCGCAGCAGATAGACGCCGCGCTGATGAACCTTTGTCAGTGGGATTACAGGAGCAACCTTGCTTCTAATTTAGCCTTTAATCCAGATTAAGGTGCTGCAGGTCCTCCCTGCTTCCTGCTCAGACTTCCCTCTGGCAGGCAAAATCAGCATCCGCCTCGCATTTAAACGCAAACAACCCAGAACCTGGACGCATGAAACAACCTGGTGGAATGTACATAAAATAGGGAAGGCCGTTAATGCCAAAAATGAATATCACAAATATATATATTTTAAGTACAGTAATTCACATTTTATGCTTTAAAAAAGTTTTTTTAAATTGGATTTGGCCAAAAAAATTACTTCAAAACTGCTTTTGCTACTTTTATTTATAAACAGTCATCAGATTAAAAATAGATTTGTATATAAACACAAAATCACCCATTATGTTTAGTGTGTCAAAGAAAATATAAAATAGATAAATCTAAATGTAAGCTCATTTTGGCCAACAAAAAATAGTCTCAAATCAACTACCAAGAGTATATAAAAATAAAAACAGAATATTCACAAGGAAAAGTGTTCCCCTCTTTTGTTCTTTTAAAGAACTGAAACATTATGCTCAAAACTAGGACTCTTGTTTTCATATAAAAGGAAATCTTCCTTTTAAAATATCCTCAGCACTCAACACCAAAATATGTCACATAAAAACAACTTGCAAAAAGTAAAAGCTGTTCATCACCATGAGAGAGTGTGAAAATATTTGCAACTTTGAAAACAAGTTTCTTGAAAAAGCTGCAGCAAAATCAGTCAAAGATCACAAAAAGACGTAAATTTATGAAGGGATTCATTTAAATAAAACGGACGCATGTTAATCTTGATAAATCAGGAAATGGTGACAAGAATAAATGCTGTTCTGTCCTACCATCACAGAGGTAAATATCTGGTTCTGTGCCTTTAGCCCAGTGCTTCTCAATTCCAGTCCTCAGGCCCCCCTGCTCTGCATGTTTTAGATGTGCCTCTACTCCAGAACAGCTGATTCAAATGATTACATGACCTTCAAGTACTGCAGAGGCCTGTTAATCACCAAAATATTGAATCCAGGTGTGTGGCAGAAGGGAAACATCTAAAACATGCAGGGCAGGGGGGCGTGAGGACCGGAATTGAGAAACACTGCTTTAGCCAATCAGGTGAGACTAGAGGTGTTTTCACATCGTTCGGAGATTTGGTTTGATTTCAGACCAAAATTGCAGAATTTACCACATTTTCAGCAGCTGTAGTTCGCTTTCACACTGCAGTCTGTTAATCGAACCAAACCTTTTGAAAAAGCAGTTCCCCTCCTTGCCTGTGGTGGTGCTGCACCAAGAGCTACTAAAAGAAAATGACATAAAAACCTCTGAAGAAAACATGAGCACAACTTAATCTTCACAAAATGTAAACAAAAATGGAGTGGCGTCAGATCTTAGCCGCTGAAGGATCTTTATTTTATCTTTGGAAAACAAGCCATTTCTTCCGCTAGCGCTAATGTAACGTGTTTGTTTTGGTTGTATTTACCCAGAATGCTTTGAGCTACCACTTCAACCAAAGACCTAGTCATAGGTGGACCTGAGATTTTCTTTTTGGACCATAACAGAGTTTGATTGCATGTTCACACCTTTCCAAATGAACCACACTGTAAGCTTGATTCAATAATAAATTAAGCAATTAATCAATTATGATGATAAATTAAAATGAGCGAGATAATTTAAATTTTGCTGATTTAATATTTTCTGAAGGAAAATTTTGTTATAGTCCATTTTATTTATAATCTTGGTTGTGTGTGGTTTTCCTTTCCTTTTTATTTATTTATGTTTTTAGTTGTTTTATTTTGGATAATTAAAATTAAAGTTTATTAGTGTTTGAGAGAGCAAACATTATTAATTTAGTTGAAAATGGTCTCAAAATTACAATATTATAATTTATTTCTATAATTTCATGGGATATTAATACATTGTGACAGACCTTCCTCTTTTAAGTGTGAGATTATGCAATTTCTATACAATTTTACTTTATCTTCTGGGTTCAGCACGTCCTTAAATGCAACACAAGGTAAATTCTGGGTATTTTTGGCGTTCTGTACCCAGGACCAGTTCCGAATTTCTTTCCGACTCTTGGTCTGTTTCAGACTGTCGCCTTTTAATGCAGTTGGCATTCACTGTGGAGAATTAGACGGAGAAAGAGAGGGAGACGGAGCGTGTGGACTATAAATAGACAGTGGGAGAGTGGTTGTGATGATAGCATCGGCACTCAGTAATCCCTCAGTAAGAACGCCGTTACTCCACTGCATCTCCTCCACTCCTGCGGTGTTATCTGCTGGACCCGAACTTCTGACCTTCTGCTCGGCCTCCCAACATGCAGAACCTGCAGTAAGCTTATTAAGATGGACCTGCAGGTCAGAGGAACCCCACCCTTCTGGTCTGAATGGTCTCAGACTGGAGTAATCGCTTTAAAACTGTAGCGTGGATGAAGCTAACTGGTCTGATAGCAGGTGGAGGTGCTAATTGATTCAATTATGAGTCAAATATGATAAAAAATCAGAATAAAATATTGGAACGAAAACTAAAAAAATAATCAGTGAGGTTTATCACTGTAATTTTGCAACAGTGTGTTGATATGCATGAGGCTGTTAGTCAAAGACTCGGTAATAATCAGCTGAGCTCTGACACATCGCTTATGATCTTTGCACAATACATGTCAGATAATTCATCCATCTGTACAAAAACACTGACCTGTGGATATAACAAACCTAAAATATAACTTGAAAACATCTAAAATGGCTGACTAACCCTCAGAAAGTCAGATTTTTTTGCCTTCTCTGACTGAAGGCAAAGGAAACAAAGAGCCGTCACATTTTGTACAGATGATGCCAACTTATGGAAGAAAATAAAAGTGGACTTAGAACGGAACCTTGTGGAACACCACTGATAACTGTTGCATATTGTCTGTTTAAAAAAAACACAAGAAACATAAGTGGTTCCAAATGTTTTTTTGCATTTATGCTCTAAAAATACAATTGCTAAGGTAGTTAGAGGTATATAACAATAACTTTTGCAACAACCATGAAGGTCTTGGTCTGCAGTAGATTAATCAGCTGAGTTGAGATGCATTTCTTTATATGATTTTTCACAAAATTTATGGCATTTTTTGTAAACAAAGCACAGTGCTCTTGATATTCCAAACCTAAATTTGAACTGACTGAAAGAAACGGAAACATAAAGGTCTGTCACTCTTTGTACCCTGCAGCATGTCATACAGATGTGGTTTCAGTACGCTAACTGTCCAGCGTTGAGGACGTTTTGTGCTGCATTCAGAGATCCAGGCTAGACAGGACAAAACAAGTTCATGTCTGAGGCCCATTAACTTGGTGTACAAACATGCTGGTGTGCAGAAAAGCACATGAAGAAGTGGGATCGAATGTCGGTCAGAGCAGCGTTGGTAGAAAGAAGCCAAAGGAAAACCTGAAACATTAATAATGGATGAAGAGAAGATGGATGGATGTACATAAAGTCATTCATACGCAGGGCGAATCTTTGGGAGGATATCATGTTTCCTCCCTCTGCACAGTGACTCAGTGCTGCACTACCTGTGTAGTAGTCTGTTACATCATGTACTCTGCTGGAATACCCCCTCCCACTCATGTCTCCTAGCTGAGCATGTGCTCTGCAGCGCCTAGCATAGCGCTGTAGCTTCACTCACATTGGTACCACTATCAGTTTCTAGAGATGAGGAACTGATAAGTGTAGTAAATGCTGCATAAAGAGAAGGGAAAACATGAAATAGTTAAGTTTTTTCCCTAAACTATACATACAGTTCAAATGTATACATACACCACCACTATTGTTTGGCTAAACAAGCTTCTCCTCTTAGCGTAGCTCTAGTTGGATGTTTGAGTCTCATTGTGGCAAAGTTGGTGAAATTTAAAGGGGCACTATTATGCAAAGTTCACATCTTTCAGGTTTTGTTCTTTCATTTGCGTCTCTTCTGCTTCTAAAAACAGTCAAAGTGTTTAAAACATTAACTTGGAAATAAGTTAATGTTTTTTGGTGTATGGAAAATGAGCCGTTTCAAAAACCTGGGCACTGTGCCGTTATGTAGCAACCCAAGCAGAACTCCAGCACATTTAGTCAGTTGGAAACCACTTGCTGAATTACTGTTGGTTGTGCAGGATGCTCCACTTCTGCTTTTCAAAGATGTACGGTTGTATAATTGCGCATCTGTTTGCAGCCGTTTTCATTTTCAATGGCCAACAGCAGATCATTTTGGATTTAAAGTGTCAAGACATCTTGAAGCAGCTCATAGGCAGAACTGACCAGACTAAAATCTCCTTTTGTAAAACTTTGTGCAAAAAATGTAATGAACATATTTTGAGTAAACCATAGACTTATCCCAGCCTGTTTGAGGAAGGTTACCTTTAATAACCTGACCTGTCGATTTTGTCTGAAAATATGCTAAATATAACAAATAAGTTGCTGAATTGGTGACTATAGTTAATTGAGGAGGTAGATACGGTCGGTTTGTCATGAAAGTATCAGCCGATCTACGTAAAATTAAGGAATTTGGGGTCAATTTATTGGTGCATGCATAATTTTTAGTCATTGCCACGTTTGAAATTCCCATACGTCCATCTTAAATGTGAAGAAAAGATTGAGAAGCTTGAGGTATTTTTTAATCCTGTTACTTTAAATTCAATTCAGTTAATTTATATAGATGGATCAATTAATCACAGAGCAGAGACACAAAAACACACAGGTGAACTGATGAAGGAAAACTTACCATGTTTATGAAAGTAAAGATTTAACAGTCAGCTTGTCCTTTCAGTAGCAGCAGAACTGCAGAGATAGATGAGGATAACCTAGGTCAGTCTAGTTCAGCTGCATCAGTACTGCTGGAAGCGAAACGTCCCCGCACCACCATGCTGCCACCACCATGTTTTAGGTTTTAAACACTCGTCTTGACTCAAACGGCTCCAACTTTGCCCTCATAAGTTTGTTCAGCGTCTCAGTTTTTTTCAGAGCGCGCTCCCTTTCATCAGCTGTAAGTGTTGCTTTGGCAGCTTCAGGTTTCTCACATTAAAAATAAAGTCAGCTGAGGATAACTGTTAAATGAGTGAGAGAGAACCAACGGGCTGGCTCTGATTTGGGGATATTTGGCTTCCAGCGGCTGCATGATTATGACCTGATGATTATATACTTTGTTTCACGCTGCTGTGACGGTTTGGCAGCCATTTAACGCGCTGATATCGGTGTCAGTGGTGCAAAGCAGCATTTGGTGAGATTATTGTTTGGGTCTCCGGCTGGATGATGACGTGCGCAGCGCCGTAATTGAGCCTGGTTCTAGTTAAAACAAAAAACAAAGAACCCTGAAGGCAGCAAAAGTAGACGGTTAGTTGGTAGACCAGCACAAAGCTCATATTATCATTCTTTTTTTGAAAAACGATGATAAAATCTGAAAAGTGCGTTGTGTTTTTGCATTCAAATCCCTTCACTCTGATATTTATCAATAAAAAAGTACAATTAACTTAAGTATAAATGCAGCTTTTCTGCAAAAGCTGCAGAAGTTTGTTTGAGAACAAACAGCTTCAAGTAATACCAAGGAAGGTGAGGTAGAAAGTTCAAATCAGTTAGATTATAAAACAATTTCCAAAACATCCAAAGGAAAACTTTAATCAGAGATGCAATTAATCTGAGCAGCTTAAAAGCCAAAAATGTAAAAAAAAAACGTTAACATTTTGCAAAAAATCCTTTTTTCTACTCAAAACGCCACAAGTCACATTTTCAGCTTCACCTGGTTCAAATTCTGTAAAAAAATCTCCTAATTAGCACCTTTTGGTATTCAATTATCAATCGGTTTATACCAAAAATAATCAGCAGATCAGATTAAGTTGAGCAGAAAGGACCAAACTTTTCACATGTTGATGTTAGAAGTTTTTTTTTAGCTCCATTTGTAACATTTCTTGCTACAAATTATCAACCTTACATTAAAAGAATGCTATGCTATTACATTTTGTTTAAGTGTTTTAGTGGAAAATCTGCAGAATGTGCCAGTTTAAAAAAAATCAATTAGTTGCAGTCCTAGCAGTGAATTATGTTAAAGTTTAGTTGTAAGATGGAAAATTGAGGATACTTTAGCAAACGTCGCATTTCAAACACCTGAAAATGACAGAAGATGCTTCCATCCTGGTTTCTGCAGCTTGATTTCCTACATGCATCTTTACAGAGTTAAAGAAAGCTGCATGGCTGCACGTAAAAACATGCATGCACCACCAACACAAACTGTGCCTTTACTGCAAGCTTTGCGCTCCAAGCCTTTTTTATATTTCTGCAGACCAACACATGTTCATACGTCTTTATTGTATGTGCAGAGAGAAGTGCGGACAAAGGGCCGGGTGTCTGGAAACGGGTGCGGGGAGGCGGATGAAGGCTGAGGGGGAGTGGGGGGCTGATGTAAATTTGGAAGGGCAAAGGTGGGGCGGGGGTAGGGGTATGTGTGTAGATCTGCATATCTGTCTGTGAATGACTGAGAGCATGCAGAAACTCATCTGCTTGCGAACCTGTGTGTGTGTGTGTGTGTGTGTATTGCTTAGCTGTTTGTAGGCTTGTGTGTGCTCTTTTGTTTTGCTGTGAGTTGCTGGGTGATGGGACCAGCTGGGAGGGCTGAAGCCATTCACTTCCCTTCTGCTGCCCTGAAGACAGCCAGCATGGAGGGGGAGAGAGAGAGAGGGACAGAGGAGAAAGAAGGGGAGTATCTGATGTTGGGGGATGTTTATGCATCATCAGGGAGAGATATAAAAGCGGCGAGCGTAGCCGGAGAAAACAGAAAGAGGAGTTTTGACCAGGGCTCGGAGTGAATGAAGAGATTCATGAGGGAAGGCAGGGGGAGGGAAAGTGTGTCAGACTGAATCGTGATAGAGCAGCGGAGCTGACTCAGCCAGTCTGGCCTGGTGTAGGAGGGCAGCAGCAGCAGAGGAAGTAGCAACGCTGTCTGTTAGCAAGGATAGGAGAATCTGACTCTGCGCTTATCCAAAGTAAAAAAATAAATAAAAATACTAGATTGATGCTGAAATATTTAAACAAAAGTGTAAAAATGATTCACACCAGCTCTATTTAGTCCACTTTAAGTGAAGTGTAGTTCCTTTGCCGAGATAGTCTTGTAGATTCAGTTTGATTAGGGACAAAAATGGCAACATTTGTTGCATTTTAAGCTGCTGCAGTTCGCTTTCTCACTGCATTGTGTCAAATGAGCCAAGCCATTTGAAAAATCTGTTCCCCTCCTCGCCTGTGGTGGCGCTGCGACAAGAACTACAGAAGGAAACGACATGAAAATCTCTAAAGAAGACACCAAGTGCAGCTCCTTTTTTCACAAAATGCAAATAAAATTGAGCAGAATCAGAGTTTAGTGATTGTATGATTTCGCTTGTTTTTGATTTTTTTTAAAAAAATGAGCGGTTTCTCCTGCTAGCGTTATGATGTGTTCACACCAATGCGTTTTGAGCGTCAAGCGCGTGTTGTTTACATTCAAAGTCTGTGTGGTGGCGCATTGAGCCCCTGGTGGATTTCAAGTCTCTAACACGGCGCGATTTGAACCGTTTGGAGTATTTAACGCATCAAGTGACAAATAGACCGGCGACGGAAAACAACGGCTAGAGTGATTTTGACGCGCCCTCAATGAGCCTCCTCATAGACACATGTAAATCAGACACGCCTGACGCTCAAAATGCTTTTGGTGTGAACGCATTATAGTGCATCTGCGTTCAAAGTGCACACACGACAAACTTGAAGCATCAGACACATTTTTGACATGCGTAACGTGTTTACTGTGAAAGCAATATTAAACTCTCATGTTTGTCTTGGTTGTTTTTACCCAGAATGCCCTGTGGTGTAGTCCACTTTTGGAACATTTTCTTGGTGTTCACATATGCATTCAAACCGCACCAGAGTTCAATTCAACTGAACTGAGATCTAGGTTCTTTGGCGGACGGCACACCTCAGAGTTCGATTACGCATTCACACATCCCCAAACACTCAAACCTTTACTATTTTTTTTTCCACATTTGAGTTTTTCTTACAATTTATTGTATCAGGGTCTCTAATTTTAAATATCTCCAATATAAAACACTGTAGAAGTGTAAAAATTAGCATGTGTGGACAACAAAAAGTTCTGCCTTAAACAGAATAAGAAATATTTTGATTTAATGTTTAATTTTTACATAGCGACTGTTAGTTTGAGACATTTTCCTTGCCTTTTATGACTCCGCCCCTCTGCTCCACAGAAATGGAGGGAATCGTCATAGCAACCAGTTTTCACAGTTTTCTGAGAAGAAGGTTGTTTTTTTTTTTATTAAAGTGAGCTCCTACTATTTATTAGATCTAACTGAAGGAAGTTAGCGGCTTCTTCTGAAATTTTGCCATTTTTTTCTCTCTTTCAGTTTGACTGTTCGTAGTGCAGGTGTTCACATCACTTCTAGAAGAAAATAGTGATTTCAGGAGTTACTTATAGCACAGGAAATATTAGTATGACGCAGTGCTTTCTGCTGCAGTGAGAATTTAAATGCAGAAAAACGAATTCAGTATATTATTAAATTGTAAATATGAAAAATATCTACTTACAGTAAAGATAGAAAGGAGATTCATTGTTTTAAGATGGTTGTGGTTTAGATCATTCTACATGATATTTTCTGTGTTCTGTTCCATTTTTGTTTGGCATTTTTAATGCAAAAAAAGTACTAAATTGCTCTTTTGTGACTCACGAACATAAATCTTGAAAAGAGTTTTCTTGAGTGTGGAAAAACTTTAGAAAAAAAAGAAAAGAAGAGGGTAAACAACCGGTTAATCTCTAAAGTTGAATCGCTGCTGCTTCCTTTTGCTCCATGACTTCTGAGTCGGCTTGCTTTCTGTCGATGATTAATGACCTTCCTGTTTTGGCCTACAGTGTCTCCATGCACACAGTTTTCACTGCACTTTGGGTTGACTTGTGCTTTAAAAAAAAAAATCCCAAAAAAACTGCAGGATTTATTGCTGAAGGCATCAAAGATGTGTGTGGGTGAGGAATGCACGCATGAAATTACACTAAAACAAGTCTGAAATGGGCAGTAAATCTGAATATATTTACTATTACTACTGATGTTTATCCTCACTTCCAGTATTACTTGCGTCACTAGTGTTTTCTTATAACATTACCTCAAATATTCAGCGCAGAACTAAAAGTTTGTGTTGAGTTTTTGGCGCAGTAGACAGAGGGATCTATTTTCTATTTACTGCAGAGCTGATGGTGACTTGTTGGACTGGAATGTGTCTCACCAACCAGTTTTCAACCAACCAGTTAACCCTTTTCACACAAGTCAACCCTAAATCCAGTAAAACAAAAACACTTCACTCTTGTTCCTAATGTGTCTGCGCTGAAAGTCGAGAAAACATTTATCTCCAGCTAAATAATTCATGATCTTAAAAGATTTTTGATGCATTAGTTGTGGCTCAATTTGACATTTGCACTCTGATTAATTAATCTGATGAGAAAACAACAATTCATCTGGGAGGTTTATGGAAAAACAATGAGGGTGAAAAGGACAGACTGAGCAAGGGAAAGAAAGAGAAAGAAAACAGCTTCTTTCCTGTAAGTCACCTGACACTGTAGGCGTCCAGCCCGTCATGAATAAACACATCTCCCTCCCTTTTTTTTTCTGTTTCTGTGTCTCTCTGTTTAACTTTTGCTCTCATTTTCTTAGGCTCAACTCCCAATCTTAAAAGTTAAAAATGTTTTGCACTAAGACTCTTTAGTCATTTATGTTTAGTGTATCTTATGTCCTTAAATATACAGGTGTTGTGTGCACAAATTCAAAGAAAAGAAGTCAAATATGCATATTTGCAGTTATGCAGTTATGTTGTTTCAGACGTTTTGTAAGCCAACCTCAAGGCAAAGAGGTTTTCTTGGTGCGATTCCCTCAACGTCTTTTTCGCATGGCGTGGTGTTTACTTCCTCGTGGATATGAAGTTTTGTTCATCACTCCATTTGTCTGTACAGTTGAATCGCTGCCATTCATCCTTTCCTCTCCATAAGATGAATTTAAAGTGACCAATTAACCAAACATGCATGTTTTAAAAGTTGGAGAAAACCAAGATATCCACGCAAAACCATTGCAGGTGTGTAGGATAGCATGTTAATGCCACGCAGAGGGGACAAAGATTTTTACTCAGGACTTTCTCAATGGGATGTAGTCGTAGGTTTGAACAACAAACTAATATTTATTGTGGTAGACATATGGCCAATATCAATAGGATGCATTGAATAGAATATCCAATAATTCTGATACAGAAATGCACAGCATTCTGGGGGATGTAGGCAAAGGAGAAGCTTTAGCCGCTCAGCCTTTGGCATGAGGTACAACAACTTTTAATTTCCTTTTGTGATCAACTATTTTTAAATTTGAGTTTGAATTTGAACATGTATCAACCACCTCACTCTCTTCTTGGTTACCTAGCAACTCATTCATTCTTTGGTTACCTAGCAACGGCCTGTTGAGTAACTGCCGCAGCAGAAGTTTAAGGTTTTGCCACCATTGCCTCAAAACCGCTTAACAATAAACAACAACAGTGTGAAGAGAAAGCTGTGGATAAAACAGGAAACGCAAATAGTTTGGTAGCATTTCAGATAATTAAAACAAAAAATATACAAAATTATGGATATCGACTGATACGAAATGCTTCTGTCGTGATATGGTTTTCAACCATATTATCGTATGAATTTCTCTTCCACTATTAAACACAAATATCTAGTTTATTGATGAAGTAATGATCTACATCGGGGTAATTAAAGACAACTTTCTGATGCCACCTTCTTTAGCAATGCTGTCACGATACAAATTATACAATAACAAACATTGTCATTTATTATTGCTATAAATGACAATGTATATTTTAAGACCATTTTGAACTGATAAAATAATAATGGCATATTAATGCAAGTTCACCCCCTCAAAATTAAAAAAAAACTTTAATTTGTGAAGAACATTTAACACCTTAACTGGAAAATATTTTAAATATTCAAAAATAAATAAACACAACAACAATTATTAAAATGGATTAGGAAGTTTTTGTATCCAAAATTATGTTTCCAAACATAAATCATTCAGCCAAGTCAGGGAAAACAGGCAAAAGTTGCAACTACTTCATAAATGTTTTCAAAATTATGACTTTTCAGTTTCTTTAAAGTGGAGCATCTCTTTAGTGATTGTTGTCCAGGTGGAATTGCAATTAATTGATTTAACTAGCTCTAATTTACTTTTCCACATTTATTCTACACCCATTTTTAAAAGTTCATCTTTAACAGGAAGAATGAATGACGGTGCATTTTGTACATATGTGTATGGAACACCAACAGGCTTTTGTTAGCTTTGTTTTTACACAGTCATATCAGAAATATTTGCTGTAAATGAAGAGCGAATCATGGATATTTCATATAATTAATAAACCTTCCACTGGGGGAGTTTGTGACTGAGGCAACAGCTGCGCATGGGGCAGACGGGGAAAAGATGGACACCAATAAACAGACTGGTAAAGAGACAAAAGGAGAGAATAGGAGGAGGTAGAGACAAAGGGAGAGGGACAGAGAATGGGAAAGAAAGCAGCTGGGTGTTTTTTGGCTTCCCCTCCCTGCACCCTCCCACCCGTCTTCCTCTCCACGTTGGCCCTCTGCGCCACGCCCAAGTCCGGCGGTGTTAATATTCTCGCCACACACCCTCAAGTCTCCCAGTGCATGTAGATGTCTCTTTCTGCTTTAACTTTTATAGATTTTAAAGGGTTCCACTGTGCAGAAAACTCAAAGACGTTTAGGAATCTTCTACTAACGATTCGGTTCTGATTTTTGGGGCAACAATTCGATTCAAAACGATTATTCAATCTATCAGAGTACAAAGGATCCTCATAATGTGCTCCAGGCATTTTTTCAATAAATTGAGAAATTAAAGTGCCTTTTTCACATTTATTATGTTAAAATTATTTGATAAAATTGATTTATTGCAGTTATAGGTGCAGCTAATGATTACCTGATTACCTCATGCTATAATGTTATTCCATTATCAAAACCATACCTGGAGTGTTGATTTGGTTCTTTCATGCATGTTTGAGAAATCGTTTAATCTCCACGGCAACCACTGAGCCGTGCAAAACACCTGGTTGGACGTAGCTCCGGCTTCGAGGCGCAGCTCCGCTTCAGAGCTGCAGTTTCTAAGCTAACGAGCTTCAGCCTCACCTAGCAGCCTTCCCTCATGACTTCCCCACTCAGCTCCTTCAGACTAGCCAGCAGCAATTAGCAAACACCTGGTGGAACTGCACGTCTCATTATAGGAGCAGCTAAAGGATTAATGTTGCGATGCCATGTTGCGATGACTTCCTGAAGGCGGAGTTTCAGAAAGAGCAGGAGTTTTTAAAGAGACAGAGGCCCAATTTGAAGGTGTTAAGTTACAAAGTCAAATTTCTTTTATGTCATATTTGATATGGATAACATCTTTATAACAACTGAAGCTAACATAGTTAGTTGATTGTGTTTGGAAAATACTGTCCCTTTAAATACAAAATGTATATATATTTTGTACAGTTTTGGGTTAATTATTTCCCTGAGTGTGTTGTTCTTTCAGCAAGCAGCCATTTTTTGAGTTGGTATGTTCCAGTTAGCGATTAACTGATTACTAAATTAATTGATGACTATTTCAATAATTGATTCATCATGATTAATCGTTTCATCTATTGCATTAATATATCCTGATTATGTTTTGAAAAAGAGCCCAGCTTGTTGCCAGTATAAATGGACCCAGAATGGTTGATGATCTAATTCAGATGACAGTCATCTACTCCAGTCCAGCACATTACCACCCGGAGGTGCAACACGGTGATGGATGGAAGCAGCGTGTAGCTTCATGCTCTGAACGGCGAGCGAGAGCAGCCACCTCACCGTGAGTCAGGTTCACACTCTCACCCTCATGAAAAGGGAAATAAAGACGGACCAAATCGGCCGCATATGCTTGATATGTCTTTGGATGAATGTATCTGAAACGTGAGTACCCGGTGTGGTAAAATGTGGCTGCTGCTCAGAGCAGGAAGTAAAAGAAGAGCAAGGAATAAATAAAGATAGATAGAGGGGGGAGAGAGGGAATCTGTCGGCGCTGCTCTCCAGTTGGTGTTGCTATGGCCCTGCCCTCCCTGCTCACTGAGCCATTTCCTGTTTTTGACCTGAAATCTTTATTTAGAGCCATCCCTCCTCGCTGCTCGGCATTCATGAGTCAACTCGGAGTCCGGAGAGATGAAGACAGACCTAAAATCAGATCTCCATTCACTCGCAGGAACACGCTCATGCAACCCAAGCGAGCCTCGCCGCACTGCAGCCGAGGGTTTCCCTGAAGCTAAACAGTTTGTTTGATGCAGATACTTGATATTCACAGCTCGAGTCAGGCCTGCAGCCGTCGCCGCCGCCGCCTCCAGCTGTGGTCATAAACTCCTCAATCTGACTGGACTTTTAGAGAAGGAAGCTCCAAAAGTGAAAGTGCACATTTCTCTCCGTCTGCTGGAAAACAACAAGCAGAAATACGCTGTGCAGAAAGTAATAATGAAGAGAATTCAACAATGCATTTCAATTTTTACACTTGCAATTAGGCCTCTCACATTAATACATTTAGCTGGATGATATATTGTCCCAGAAGTTATTGCGATAAATGATAATATTGTTGTTTTGAGACCATTTTCAAGTAACATAATGGCAAAAACACATTCTCGAAACTGAACATTTAACACTGGAACAGGAAGATATTTAAATATCCACAATAAATAAACAAAACAACAAATAAAATGAATTATGAAGTCTCTTTAAACAAAATTGTCCTTCAAAGAGAAGCTTAGTTTTGACTAAAACACTATATTGAAGACTTCTGTCTCCAGTTTTTGGAAGAAAGAGAGAAGGAAATAGGTAATAAATCATGCAAACGGAAATGATTGAGCTCATTTTAATTTATAATGCGATTAATTGATTTATCACTTACTCTGACAAGCCTACTTGTAATGTTGTGATTTGTAGACTTTGTACCTGCTCAAAACTCATAATATTTTGCATATAAATGTGTTGCAGAAAGCGCTTTTTTCAGCTTAAAGGTTTACTTTATGGCAAATTGGTTCATTCCAGGGCCATCATTCATTAGCACAGGTGTAACTGTAAAAAGAGTGTCCAGCTGAAGGTCTTTAATCATTCCAGTTAGAAGACTTATACTACAACCCAGTCCAGATAGAAGACTGGTTGCTTGTAAAACATGACCTGACAGTCGGTAGGTTCGATTTGATTAGGGACCAAAAGTTGCAACATTTGTTACATTTTCAGCTGCTGCATTTCTCTTTCACACTGCGTCAAATGAACCAAACGATTTGAAAAATCTGTTCCCCTCCTGGCCTGTGGGGGCGCTTCACCAAGAACTACTGAAGGGAACAATACAAAAACCTCTGAAGAAGACACTGAACACAACTTTCTTCACGAAATGTAAACAGAAATGGAGCGGCATCATAAAAAAAATAAATATGAATCATTTACCCAGAATGCCCTGCGCTATAGTCCACTTTCTGCTTTTGGAGCAGTCTCCATTTAATTGTGGCAATTTTTAAATTAAAAACATTTAAAAATCTTAATTTAGATTTAAAATTTGTATTCCCCATCTGTTTGAAATATAGATTTTTTTTATATTTATTTTATTTTTTATAGTGTTACGTTGTCAAATGGCCAAAATTTCCACATATACCTGAATAAACAAAGATGAAAATAAATTTATCTAGATTTATTTAATTTATTTTAGAAGCCTAGAATTATTTCAAAATTTATTTGGTTATTTTATAATCCTGAACACCAAACTGCATAGTATTATTTTCCACATTTAATATATATTAATTATTATTATATTGAAACCTAATAATTTTATTTATATGCTACTCTGTTTGTTTGGAATTTAATTTATTACAGATATAACTTTTCAATTATGTATTTATGTTGTAAGTTTTATATAAAGTCTTCAATTCTTCAATACAACACTGGATTGTACAGTAAATAAATCAATCCTGAAATGATTCTATATGCTTTTATCACATAATGAATATTTGTATTTGTTTACATTCTTTATTTTGTATTTAAAAATATTTTAAGCATGCAGATATTTATGGTTTCATGCATTCATCAGTTATGCTAACTTATTGTTTGCATTTGCAACTTTATTTAACCATCACTAATACTACTAATAAGAAAAATCTATAATTGTGGAACTGCTAGCCCCTGGAGACCATAAATCTAATAAATTCATAAATATTAGGACTTATGAATTAATTATGCAATTTATAACTACGTTAAATATTAATTCTTTTATTTTTTGGTAATTCATTAATTTAGTTTTGACACTTTGATCAAACTTTGCCAGTCAATCTGTACTGACAGAGTGAAGTTACGGAGCTTGTTGATGTGAGTGTGCGTGCCCGCGTACACGCGATTGGATGTGGGCGGGGCTAAACTCCGCTCTCGGGGCAGCTGCTCGGTTTCAGCTTCTCCTGCTGCTTTCAAGGGATCCTCGTACATTTCTCTGACTTACCTAATTAGAGCCTGACAGGCCAGAAACAAACTAAAGTAGATTAAAACATTCACGCTGTTGTTTGAGTTGAGGTATTTAGTATATAGTTAAACTAATTAGTGATTAATTGCTGCCTGTTCCTTTTCTTTCTCCGTTTTCACGAGATAAACGTTTAATGAAGCCTCTAAACAGATTGTTCTTCGTTTTTTACGTTTGATTTAAGGTGGAAAACAGCGACGTACATGGCGTTTTATTAATAATCTTCGCTTAGTTCACTTATAAATCGTTCGTGAACGCGGAAGCATTAAAAAAACGGTCTCGTTGTAGGTGAATCCGACAGGCCTTGAAGGCATCAGCGTTCCAAAGAGCGGAGGCTGTTTTCTCCTCCTATCAGCGCCATTGTGTGGCGGAGTCTCCGGGAGTGAGGACCGATTGTTTTTCTGTTGCCGACGGGACTGTTTAAATACCCCCTCATGTTTCTCTGTGGACCCCCGGCGGATCTGGATCTGGTAAGCCTCCGTTTCGATGTTTGACCCCCTTGTTTTTTTTTTTTTTTAAAGGAGCGAAGTTAAGCAACGTCGAGAGGGGGAAACACACCGGCACGAGAGCGTTAACCTATTTGTAATGAATAATAGAGACGGCGGCTGCTGGTGTTTCGGTATCAGTACAGTAAGGTGGTGGAGAAGTTTTGCTACTGTGTGTGTATCCGCTGTGGATTCCAGTTACTGACACAGGGCGGTCCTTCTGCTTCTTAGTTTAGGACTGCGGAGAAAAAGCGTCTGATAAACTTTCCACAGACCTTAAGAAAAGATAGTTGGGCTGTCCCAAAATATACTCAGTTACTGGACCTCACTTTTTTATGGCTTATTATGTGTACAGTACAATAAAAACGTCATGAAATGACCCAGTTAAGTCAGTTTAATGAGAAATGTACACAAAAACACGATTGAATTAACATTTAATTCACTTTATATCACAGTTTTATTGTCATAAATGTGTGTTTTCTGAGGGATTTTGTTACTACATACCACAACCAGGAGCTGTATTAATGGAGGGGCCTCTGTTTTGTAATCTGCACCACAACACAGCAGCCACCTCCTGGTGACAGCACCTCTTCTTCACTCCTTGTTCTTCTGCTTTTTACCCACAAGCAGGATGTAGGTCACGCAAGAGGTCTTCTTCTACTACTCCTTACTTTGTCCAGACAGGGACCCACGGGACACACATACTGTTTTGATGGGATCTGAGGTGAATAAACATGTCAGGAGTTGCTAAACAGGTGCTTCTCAGTCAATTAGAATGTAATTGAAAAGTTAGTTTTAAATGTTAAACTTGTGTAGCATTTATTTTAGATAATTTGCAGCTAAAATGTCCTCGAAAAATCTGAATATTATGTAGAATATTATGTAGAAACGATAAAGAAAAAGATTGAAAACCTCCACAAAAAACTTTGTAGTTCACAAAGAGTGCTGTATCTGATATTAATGGAAAGTTGAGTGGAAGGAAAAAGTGTTTGATAGAAGATCCACAGGCAGTTGTAAGTGGATGATGAGGGGAAATCCATTAATGAGTTTCGGGGGAGATTCACCTTAACAAATCAAATAAATCAATAACAATATATATATCGTGACAGACATGTGATCAGTATCAATACATCTTATAGAATATTCATTGAAAAGTCAAGGGAATGACTTTAGCTGCTTAACCTCTCACTGTGAACTAAGCTAGCTTAGTGGCATCAACTAACTCACTCAGCCTTTGGTTACCTAGCAACTCATGCATTCTTTGGTCACCCAGCAACGACCTGTTGAGCAACTTGTGCTGCAGCAATTTAAGGTTTTCTGCATTGTGCCTCATAACTTCTTAAAAATGGAGTGGGGTGAATAAAGCAGGAAAGATCACACCATCAGTTTGGCAATATTTGAGATATTTAAAACAAAAAAACTAATCAATAATGATCAATATCGACTGATATGAAACTTTTATATCCCGATAAGTTTTTTTTAGCCATATCGTTCAGCTCTATGTTGGTGTCAGAGGTTCGAGAGCCGCCTCTCACAGACATATCCAGGTCAAGTTTTAAATATATAGATTTATTACACAAAGAGTAATAGCGGACATTTATTGTTTGCTATAAAAGTCTGTAACCAAAAAGGAAAGAGTGTGTCTAAACAGATTCACATCTGTAAATTATTTTAAAAATCATGCACATCTTATCAAATCAAATAATGATGCACAAATATTAATATCTGTATGAGTCCTGATATTGAAGAAAATATGCTTTGCTCTGAGTGACATCATGCTTTTTAAAAATTATTTTACATCATTTAGAATTCCTTATTTTTAAATAATCTAATTATTTCTAATTTCTAAATAATATTAAGTGGATCGGTGCATCCATAGTTACTATACATAGAAAACTTAAATGTGTCACATTTAGCTGTAAGCTATTGAAGATCATCCAGGAGGTTTGTGACTTTAGTTGATTTGTTGTCTATCAGGTGGTTGCTGTAGTTTGCAAAACAAAAATTATATTTTTTGGCCCGTTAGTATTTTTGAACTGACGATTTTAGCCCAGTTGACATCAAGTTTGGACTTTGATGCATTTAAAGCTAGAAAAGTTACATGGTTCGGGTGTTGTTTGCTAAGTTTTCTTTTCTTTTTCTGTGTTCATAAAGAAATTAATTTTTATCTGTAAAGGATCGACATCAGCTAATACTAATCCTCAGATATTGGTATCGGTTTTGGACGCGAAAAAAGTGGATTGCTGCATCCCTAATTATTAATCGTAGAAAAAATGTGTCACATTTAGCTGTAAACTATTTAAGATCACCTAGATCTATTTTTTAAATTTACCACATTTGGTGACTTTATCAGGTGGCTATTGTAGATTTTAAAATTAGATTTTTTTTTTTTTTTGGCCCCTTAGTAGTTTTGAGCTGATGATTTTGTCACAAAAGTTTGGACTTTGATGAATTTAAAGCCAGAAAAGTTAAATATTTCAGGTTTAAATATTTTTTACATTTTCTGTGTTTTTAAAAAAGAAATGTTTTTCTGTATCAGATCAATATTGGCTGATACTAAACCTCAGATATTGGTATCGGTTCTGGACATGAGAAAAGTGAATCGGTGCATCCATAGTTGAGCATAGAAAAACAAAGTGTCACATTTATTTATTTTTTATTATTATTTATCAGATTTTGTGACTTTATCAGTTAATTTAGGACGCTGTTGCGTTGTGTTCAGAACAGCCACTTGCCTGCAGCTGGATCTGAACATCTGGTGCGTGGCGGGCTTGGAAGAGAGCTCAAACTCGGCGCATAAATGCTGCAGAGCCAGTTGCTGCAACGCTCCATCGCAACAGAAGACAGTGTGGCTGGGATTAGTAAATTTAGGATTAAAATCAAGGCATAAGGTGCGGTAATGAGGCGGGCGCTGGTTTCGTGTCGACGCTCGGCACCAGAATCCTGCGGCTGCTTTCTCCGTCGGAGAAGAACCCACTCATCAGCAGCAGCATGTCTGCTGACCTAAATCTGCTCTCTTCTTCTGCCTTTTATTTATAGACTTAAGAGTGAGTGCATACTGGGAGGGAGTGTGTGATCGGAGACGCTCTCCCGGACCGGAAAATTTGGGATGTGCACGAGTTCGCTTTGATTGCACATGTAGGTTTGACCTTTGGAGTGACGGCACGGTTACGTAAAAGTAATCCTCGTCGTCACCAGAACAGTAGAGTGTGTCTGTCTTGAAGGAGTTTGGTCTCTGTGGATGTGTGTGTTTTCCCAAACATTCGCTTTTAGGATCTGTTTGTCTAATGAATTAGTGCAGAGTGCAACTGCAAACAGAAAGAGAGAGGTTTTATTTCAGCCTCGTCTCTGACCTTTGCACCCCTTTGTCGGTGTCGCTGATATGGACTTTAATCAGCTACCGAAGGCTGGTTTTTCACTTTGGACCAAGGGTGTTCAATGTAGGGCTCGGGGGCCATTTGTGGCACCTGGATTGATTGTTTGTGGCCTCCTGGCTATAATTAAAGCATCATGACAATTGTTGATAGAGGGGGGAAAAAAGTCAATTTTCGATAGAAAAAATTTCCCATACTAGAAAGAAACAACAACTAATTTCT
>NW_006800345.1:491598-502101 GCF_000485575.1 Poecilia formosa
CAATAACTTGTAATGTAAGTTATTGAAGCTTTTTGTCCAAGCCGACCTATAGAAATGTTGTTGCTAACATCCACTGAGACAAATAGAAATGTGTCTTTCTGCCATCTTTCAAAGGAAGTCCCGCCCCCAGAAATGTGACACAGAATTTGTGAAATGTGATTTGAAAAGAATGCAATTCATAAAACTTGGTCTCAAATAAAAATTGTTAAAATAAAATCAGATTTTTTTTAATGAAATTTGAAAAAAAAAAAAATCGATTAAAAGAATTAAATTTGAAAAAATAAGTTGAAAAATCAAAATTAGAACAAATAAAATCTGAATAAAAAATAAATCGAAAGAATGAAAAAAGTCTGAATCAAAAAACTAAAAAATATTTTGAAAAAAAATAGCATAAGAAAAAAATCTGATTTAAAAAAAAGTTTTAAAAAATTATTTGAAAAATACAGTTGGAACAAATAAAATCAGATTCTTAAAAATTAAATCTGTAAAAAAAATCCTGAAAAACTAATTGAAAATTAGTAGAAAAAATGAAATAAAAAATAAAATAAATCTAAAAATAATTAGAAAAAATATCTGATTTGTTTTTGAAAAAAAAAAAAAAGAATCTTAAAAAAATTAAATCTGAGAAAATAACTTGAAAAAGTAGCAAAATGTACATTAAAAATGGATTGCACATTGTAAATTACTCTCAACACATTTTTTATTGAGAAAAAATTCTGTGTCATTTTGAGAAGAGACATTTTCTTTCTTATAAACATTTAGGAGCCCCAGAGATCTTTTTCTTTTCACAGAAACTATCTGATTTCAACAAATGGTTTGTTCCTGGTTTTTGTTTCTTTGCTAGTCATGAAATCACTTTCTCTTTGAACGTTTGCACTTTTTCGCTCCTTCACACTGCAGACACAAAATCTTACCAAGTATTTCTGGTCTAGTTTCTAGTGCAAATATCTCAACATATTTGAATTACGACAATTTTTACTAAGATATCTACTCTAGACCAAAAAATAAATGTGGCAGGATTTTGTGTTTTTATGTTTTATTTTTTTGGTACGTTGCTTTTTGCAGTGCACTTTTGAACCGTCTGAGCTGGTTCCACTGCTCAATCCAGTTTTTAATTGCTTTAATAAAATACCCAGCTTGGTTTTCTGCAGCCGGAGAAGCATTTTAATGCTACATTATTCCTTTATTAGACCTCCTTTGGTCGCACTCTTTGAGTTTCTGAAGTTCAGTTTCTAAGTTCAGTGAAGCTTAGACGTCCAACTTCACTCCACAAATTTTACGTTATCAAACGTAAGTTTCATAAACGAGGGTCGGAGTTTGTAAACCAAACAGGAGTTGGGAAAACATTTCCAACAGGTTTTATAAACATTTTAAAATACCTCAGAGTTTCTAAAGAGTGCAGCTCTAAAATAAAATAAGTTAAAACTGAAGTTATTCAAGAGGTTCCTAATAACTTTGATTTTAGTTATGAATTATCTCTGACGATTAATCGGATTAAAAAAAAAAACTTGGTACATTTTGCAGAATTTGAGACGTTTTGACAATAAAAGAGGCAAATAAGTAATTCATCACCCTTTTTAGGATATAATACACATTTTATTGGCTAAAGTGTAAAAAGAAAGCATTCCTTTAGTGAACGACATGTGAGAAGCTCAGTTCTTTCTGCTTGACTTAATATCAATACAGTGTAGCGCAAAAATGTTTTTTTTTCATTTAACAAATCAATCAAGATGCTTAAGAAATTTTTGTGACAGAATTTGAACTGAATCAAGCTAAAACGATTTCACTGGAAGAGTTTTAGAGGTCTCTTACATCTTAAATGGAAAATGTATATTTTTTTTGCACAGTTTTGGCTAAATTACTGCTTTGAGTGTAATGCTTTTTCAGAAAATTGCCTTTTTGAGTCTGTGTGCTCAGTTAATGATTAATCAGTTACAAAATTAGTTGGTGATTATTTGAATAACTGATTAATCACGATTAATCAGTTTATTTGTTTCAAGTTTAATTTAATATGTATACAAAGTTGTCTAAAATTTTGACATCGGTGCATAGGCCTGTCGCAATAAGCAATAAATCAGTTAATCACATGATAAATTAAAGTGAGTTTATTAATTACCATTTGGATGACTTATTGTTTTTCTCTCTTTCTACCAAAAACTGGGTGATAAAAAGTTTCCAGTCTGTTTTTTTGGTCTCAACTAGCTCTTTGTTTTGAAAGACAATTTTGTTTATAGAGACTTCATGATTATTTTTATTTGTTGTGGATATTTAAAATATCTGTGTTAAATGTTAATTAATCTTTGAGTGTGTGTTCTTGTATTATTATGCCATTATCATTATATTACTTGAAATTGGTCTTAAAACAACAACGTTATCGTTTATCGCAATAACTTCTGAGACAATTTGTCACCCAGAAAATTTATCGTGACAGGCTTATTGATTATTATTGTAAAGTTTGCTAACGGACTCATTGGCATTGCTTTCTTCCTTGGTATTATATTGAACTCTGGATTCTTCGTTGTCCTTGACTATTCAGATCAAAAAGACAAAACATTTTTTGGTGCGTAATCGTCTGTCTCCTCCGCTCTTCTTTAATCAGAAGTATCAGAACCTTGATTTGCTGAGTGGTGCGTGTCGAACTGTGTCACGTTGTCACTTTCATTTGTGCAGTTTCTGATTATGCAGCTGCTACAGCTGCTAGGAAGTGACTCTCATTGTGTGTTTTCCTGGTTACCAACAAGAAGTCGATGATCATGTCTGATACCGGGATGAATGAATCTTGAATGTGGATTTTAGGAATGTCACAGAACCAGTTTTAATGATTCGGCTCTCGTCTTGGGATAATGGTATCTTAATTTCTGTGAGTGAGCGTAGTGGGGTCTGGTCACAATACGCTATCTCTTCCTCTGGGTTTGGTCTGGAATGTGTTTACTAGGATGACATTGTGTGTGTGTGCATGAGAGAGAGAGTGAAACACACATGGTTATAATAGTTTTGCATTTTCCTTTATGGTTTAGTTTTATTTTTGTTGTGATTTTTTTGTCTAATTCAGTTTGTGTGCTAGTTTATATTACACTTTCAAAAGAAAGTTTTGTTTTTAAAAGAAAACTTTGGTAGCTGTGTCTACCAAAGTTTTCCTGCAAAAATGACAGACGTAAAACTCCACTAAAAATATATGTAAATGAATTTAAAGTGATTGAAATCACAGCTAGATTACATTAATAATGAATTAATTGTGCAAAAATTAAATGTTAATTTTGCATAAAGTGGTAAAGTATCTTGTATATATTTTGTATTTCTAAAAAAAGTGAAAACAACTTTATTTTTTCAAGTATTTTATTATATGAACAGAATTGTTTTATGACTATTGGAATATTTTTCTGTTTCTACCACCATTTTGTAGTTTTAACAAATAAATTTGATTATACTTACATGTTGTTACTGTAAAAACATGAGCATTTTGACAGCTTACAAAGGTTTGTGCTAATCAAAACATTTTCCACTTTAAATATTTGAAATACTGCCTAACTGGTGGTGTTACCTTTCCTTTTTTTATCCACAGTTTTCTCTCCACATTGTTGTTTATTTTGAAGCAGTTTTGAGACAAAGTGGAGAGACATTAAAACTGCTACTGCGGAAGTTACTCAGCAGGCCGTTGCTAGGTAACCAAAGAGTGAGTGAGTGAGTTGCTAGGTAACCATAGAGTGAGCGAGATGGTAGATTCCACCAACCTAGCTTAGCTGGCTGGAGTTTATTGAATATTTTATATATTGAATATTCTATTAATGACATGTTTATCACAGTGTCTATTATTGATTTATTGTCCAGCACTGGAAGTGCGTAAACTGCTTGTGTGTGGGGCGAAAAAGAAATCAATTTCACATCAGTTTGAAAGGCTAATAAATAAATTCATGAACATGAAAAGAAAGGATATTATGTTTATAATTTCAATATGTTTCAGTTAGTTTTATAACGAATGCTATAATTGGTTTTCTTTATGTATTTCAGTTGATGGAAATGTTTTCTCAGTTTCAGTTTTCATTATTTCGTTAGCTTCAGTTAGCTGTAATAACCTTGGCGGTAGGTGAATTTTCACAGGGGTGAGCTGGAGAGTTTCGTCCTCATGCAGAGTCGGGCGCATCGCAGCGAAAATGCAGTCATGACTGCGGCCGTTCGTCTGGGATGCATGTGCAAATGCAGAGATGGATGCACTCAGGAGGAAGCCACTTTCATCTACCTGCAGCAGTGTAGCGGTGTGTGTGTGTGTGTGTGTGTGTTAGTACTTTGTGCATCCACAGAACCTGAAATAGCCCAACGTGGAGGGAGGTGGGGGGGAGGGGTGGATGTGCAGCTCAGGCATGGAAACCAGCATATCCGGTTACAGGATCATAATATCACTGCAGAGGCCGTCCACTACTGTTCCACTACTGCACTACGCACACGCAGCCGGCTCCAGGAATAATATCATCAGACCGCATGTTCAATGTTTGGCATCCAGCACCCACCATGCATGCACACACCTGACTTTACCTCCTCTTTGGAGCGATCCTTGGATAGTTACATGGATTTGTTGTTAACTAGAGTTAACCCTTGTTCAGCTAAAGGAAGAGAAAACGGAGACGGCCAAGACTTTAATTTTTTTGTTTTTTCTGGACAAGGTTGAGATTTTGATATCATAACCTTTTAGGTAAAACAAAGCTCACATTTAAAGCAAAACATCTGCTTTTATTTACTGATGTAAACAAAACAAATATTGGAAGACGTTATTTACAGTTGAATCCAGATATTTTCCAATAAAAAAAAAAAAATTTTTTTTCTTGCCGTCTGAAGTTAAATGAAACTAAACTTTTAAAGATTTAGGTCAGCTAAAATTATCAAAATTATCTCTATTTGCAAAATGCCAAAAAGCATATAAAGAATATATGTATGCATGTTGTACAAACACAACATGCAACAATTATTATTATAGCTGCTAAAATAATAGACATTGCTTTACAAGTGATGCTTTATTTAATTTCAGATAATTTTGTCATTTTGTACCTTTTAATTATTTGGCTTTCTCAAACTATTTTGGACTTTTCTGTTTTGTACTCATGTAAAGTCATTTTCTGTGATAGTCCACTGTAAGGAAATGTGATATTCTGATTCCAATAAACCATATCTACGAGAGGAAGGTAATTTTGGTTTGATAAGGGTTGTCTGATTAAAAAAAACAGATTAAAGGATGATTTCTGTACATACAGACGCATCAGTTTCCTCTTGTTTTAGAAGCTAATTTTTACGTAGCATTGAAGAAACAAATTCTGATTTTGTGTAATTATTCTCACAGTTCTCATTCACTTGCCTTTTTTTATATTTATCATATTACCAATGCGTATAGACCATTCAGATCAAAATAAATTTGAACCACAGTTATGCAAATATTTTATAAGATCTTTACTCATTTAGTTTAATTATTTTTAAATGGGTTTACAAAGATATTAGCTTTACAAAAGTAGTAAAAAAAATAGCATATTTTTGTTATTTGTCATAACAAATTTTGCTGGAGGGTAAATAATATTATGATAAATGACAATGTTGTGGTTTTTAGACCATTTTCAAATAATATATTGATATAATAAAGCAAGTTTGTGCTCTCAAAGATCAATGGAAGACATTTTAATATCCAAAATAAAACAACAAAAACAAGTAGAAAGAGCCCCACGTACAACCAAGACAATAAATAAAATGGATTATATTTCTACAAACAAAATTGATTTGCAAAAAATATTAACCATCCAAATGGAAATCAAGCTCATTTTAATTGATGTTGTGATTAACTGCATAATTGCTTTTTGCTACAGGCTTAATCATAGTTAATAAATGTAAAATAAATGCTCAAAAATGACATTTTAATATATATATTTTTAAATTAGCATATTTTTAACTAAACATCTGCTGGAAAACAAAAAAAACGGGAAATTATTTTATCATCGGCACCTTTCAGGTTTCAAACAGTTGCTCTTAATCATGCCAGAAATCGGTATGAGCCGGTTAAAGCTAGATTGGTGCGTCTCTAATTGTAATATAAGCTTCTGCCAACAAATTTGAAAACAAACGTAGCATCAGGACTTTTTTATTTCACTGAATTTCTCTAAAGGAAACTCTTTCAGAAAGTTTTGGCACCATAGTTTAACTGTGACTCGATAGGATTTTCAGTCAGTGACCCCGCTACGCTGCTGTGCTTTATCACTTTGACTCTTTTACGATCCGTTTTTCGTTTTTTTAAACGAAGTTACTGTAGAGAAATTGGAGGAATTAAAGCTGCAGGATGTTAAAGACGGGTGGAATAGTGTGGAAGGAGCGGATAGTCAGAGGCGAGAGGAGGATAATGAAGAGGAATGTGACGGGTGGGGCACCTCTGGTATGTGTGCGTCTTGTGTGTGAGAGAGCCCAAACAGCCTGCCGCGGCTCGGTGAGTCACACATGCGCAGCTGCTTCGCCTCTGTCACACAGCAGCAGCGTTCTGCTTTGAAATGCTGTTTTTTTGATTCCTCGCGCCTCTGAATCTCCATTTTCCTGAAGCAGCAGCAGCAGCAGTCACTGCTGCAATGAAGGAGTGCCGACGTGAGAAAGCGTTAATGCCAGAAGTTATCCAGCTGCCAGAAACTCTCTTTCATTTCCTCTAATGCATCTTTATTCACCATGTAAATTATTGGGAAGATGTGGAGAAGTTGGAGGTCTTACTCGGTAACCGTAGCAACCTGATACCGCTTGGTGTGATGCAGGTGTGAATACTTTCTTCAAACTACACGTTTGAGTCTGTGAATAATTCCCAGTTTATTAGATACTGGATTATTTATTTACAAAATAAAAATCTGCCGAGTAATGCAAGAAGCAGAGGCTGAAATATTGCTGAGTCACTGGTTGCTATGGTGATTCCAGGCTGTTCCGCTACAGTTTTCAACAGAAAACCGGTTAGAACCCGTCATTTGCAGTTATATTGTATACCATATTAATCAATAACTGAAATAATGGTCAACTATAATATAGTAAGCAATCAATTGTAAGCTATATACACACTCTTCAAAAGGCCATTTGCTGAAAGAACACCACACTGAGGACTAATTAAGTCAAATCTGTACAAAAATATCAGCATTTTGCATCGTTAAAAAACTTTCGTCTGTAGATATGTTCTACCTAGAACTCCTCAATTGTCATTGTTTTAATTTCACCTGGTTAAAATTTTGTAAAACAAACACAAAAATATTCTTTTTTTTATCCAATTATTAATCAATTAACCAAAAAATAGACACCGGATCAGCACTATACTGTATTAATGTTGAGTCTTACAGGAAGGACTGAACTTTCCACATGTTTTTAGACGTATTTATTTACCTACAGATGCATCCTTTGCTACAAATGATCAAGCTTAGGCCAAAGGAATGTTATGTTATTGCATTTTAGGCAATAAAGTAAGACAGCTGAAAAACTATTTTGTCTGTTCTCAGCAATAAAAACAGGATCTTGGTCAATGTATTTAGCCTAGTTTTAATACAGCAATTAAAAGCATATTTGGGTGCACAAAGGTGTATTTTAGAGTACAAGTTGTGAGTAAATGTGGTCTAATTTAGATGGAAACTAGAAAGTTTGGAAAAGATGATCACTTTTTGCTGTATCTAACATTTTTGTAAGTAGATTTTGATTCAATAGTCGTAGTTTTGTAGAAAATTATTCTTGAATTGTGGTTGGGGTCCGCAAGAAATCAGGACAGGTTCTGCAAATGGCCCCCGAACTCCACTTTGAACACCCATGGCCTAGTCGTAGATGCGATTGTGGGTTTATCTGCATCTCTGGATGGATTCCTCATTACCTTTCCTACTCCTCTGCTTCCGCTTCTCGCTTGTCTTCCTCATCTTCCTCCTGTACTCTTCTTCCTACTTCCACCGCGTCCCATTCGTTTCTTTGGGTGAATTCCCAGCTGACTCGGTTTGTCATGGCAACCAACAGGTCATGGTGACTGGGCCTGCAGCTTACACTTCCTGTGTGTGTGTGTGTGTGTGTGTGTGTGTGCGTGTGTGTGAGTATGTGTGTTTGAGAGAAGACGCATGCGCCTTTATTCACGCGGCGACTGGCTGCATGTCGGCCTGGATTAAAGTCAAACACACTGCAGTAGCTCCTTTCTTTCTTTTCCATTTTCTTCTTCTTTGTTTTCTGAATAGTTTTATAAAAATCACCCAAATTATTGCTCCTTTTGTACCCTGCTCACCGCCACAACCAGCAAGTTCTTCCTCTAATATCATAAAAAGAGGAGTGGCCAAAGGTTGGGCTTTAAATCTGGCCTATGATCCTGTGCTGAGCAGGGAGCACTGCTATTACGTAACTTGGTGTGTGAAGGTTTCCTCTGCAGCTGCTCTCTTTCTGTATTTTTATTTATTTATTTATTTTTATCTCCAAATGCAATATGCTCATTTTCTGTTTGCAGCTTCTTACTGTCCCAAAGAAGACTTTGGTTCCTGTACGAATGAAGTGATTTTGGTATCCTGATGCGATTTAACGTCAAACCTCAAAAGAGGCAGTTTTTCGATGTGGGCAGTTGCCCAGGGCGGCACTAAAGGAGGGGATACAATGGCACCATTCAGATGTACTGATCAAGTAATTGTGGATCCAATTGTGATAAGTGATAAGTAGTCCTAAAACAGCTTTTAGACAGAACTGATGAGACTAAAATCTTATTATCCAAGAATGATTTTGTCCAAAAAGATAAATGGACACACTGTAAATCATCCACCATAAGGTCTAACAGATTTCCATAAAGTCTGGAGTGACTTTATTTAGGTTCTGAGCTATAAGTCACTGAATGCGAAGGAGCAACACTAGACTTCAGACTTGATTTGTGTCTTAATGATTTCTTATCTGAGCACTTGATTAACTTGTTTCCTCTCCTTTTGTTTTGTGTTGTCTAGATATATGTTCTGTAAAGGTGCAAAGCGGAAGTTGGAAGAGGATGAAGAGGGCCTGGAAGGCAAAGCGCTGGAGGCGTCGGTGGCGGGAGCGGGGGTAGGCGTTGCCTTGGAGGGTCTTTCCAAGGTGTCCTACACCCTTCAGAGACAGACCATCTTCAACATCTCCCTGATGAAGCTCTACAGCCAGCGGCCGCTTGGCGAGCCCAGCCTGGAGCGCCGCGTCCTCATCAACAACATGCTCCGCCGCATCCAGGATGAGCTCAAGCAGGAGGGCTCCCTGCGGCCACTGTTTCTGCCGCCCTCGCCGCCGCCTGATGACCCCATGGACGAGGGGTTCCGCGAGGCGCCGCCATCTTTCGGCATCCTGTCCCAACCATCTGCACTGTTGATGCCGGCGATTCCTCCACCACCTTCGCCCCACCCGATGGTGCTTCCCAGCTGCCCGGCGCCCCAGCGCTTGGAAGGCTGCGCCACGCCCCTGGACGCCTGCCTCACTCCGGCCTCACTACTGGAAGAGGACGGTGGGGATTCGGCGTTCTGCGCGCCGTCCCCACCCACTCCTCCTCTGTCTCCGCCCCCACTGGCTCCATCATCAGCGCTAATGAGCAAGTTGTCCTCTAGTGTGACTGTCCTATCAAACGACAGTTTCTCATCCCCTCCGAGTGACATGGAGTTGGCTCCTCCCACCGCCATTACACGGACGGCAGCCGCTAATACTATGACCATAACTACCTCCCCCACTCCATCCCCTTTCTCATCACCCACAGGCTCCACCAGAGACTGCAGGACAATGGGTGCTAAGCCAGAGGCAGCTGCTGTTTTCCTGCCCGCACATTCCCCTGCTAGCCTGGAAGACATTTCCCCCTCGCCTTCGTCCCCTTCTTCTTCGGGTTTCCTCTCAGACTTGGCGCTGGACGACGTCCTGTTCGCCGATATTGACACGTCCATGTACGACTTTGACCCTTGCACCACAGCAGGGGCCGTAGGCGCCACAGCTGGCGGTGGCGGTCACGCCAAGCTTTCGCCAGTGGTGAACGCCGACGACCTCCTCAAAACTCTGACGTCGCCGTACAGTGGCTCCGCCCCCCAGGTTTCAGCCAATCAGCCTTTTAAAATTGATCTGACAGAACTGGACCACATCATGGAGGTGCTGGTGGGGTCATGATTCAACGACACCCTGACCTCCACCTGCAAAACTTTTTATTAACCTGGAGAAACAGACTGGATGGGAAAAATTTGGGATCGCTTTTATTTTTATCTCTTTAAAAGACTTTTTCTTCTAAGGTCGGTAATTGTAAACATCAAAGGTGATGTCAACTAGTACTACTATGACAACTACTACTTCTACACAACACTGTTCATGCACTGTGCTCGCCTTTCTAGGTGTGGAAGTGAAGTAACGAGGAAGCAAAGCATACACACCGCAAAAACATAGAAGCATTTTTGGTCTAGTTTCTCGTGCAAATGTCTTGGTATACTTGAAATGAGACAAAACTAACTCACAAGTAACTTTTCACCAAGATATGAGTTTGTTTTAAGTAAATAATTCCTTAATATT